>NC_059503.1:14545454-14848484 GCF_914767665.1 Harmonia axyridis
TATAATATAACTGAATAAATTGTCTCCACTCGATAACTGAAAAATAAAGTCAAATATGAAATGAATATTGACATTATTCGAAATGAACATTTTTTCAAAGATCTGGGTGTAAAAGTTTCGACAATTTATTAGAACTGTTTGGTTTTTTTTTATCTGTCAGTTGATTTTTGCGTTCAACTCGAGTTTTCCTGATAGCTGGAACAAACCATTGTTTCCTTAAATAATATTTATTATTGTGCAAGTAGGCTACTTTAGTCAGTGCTTCTTTCATACATTTCCATTCACATGGTTCTTCTCCATTCAATATTTCAAATATTGACATTCTTTCCAAAGGTTGCTTAGACAATAGACATTTTATTCGTTTTTCAATAGGGCATGAAGATTCTTCTTGACTATCGTTCAACCCGTTTTGAACTTGTTGAGGCACTTCAGAAACAGATAAAACCCCTTCTCCTTTTATTGTTTCATCACTATCAACTTCAATTGATTTTGAAAGGGCAATATTATCATGTATACGTATTGTTTCACGTTGATATGGTATATTATTAAAAAAATGTACCTGCTTATTTTGAGAGAAATCCAAATTTTCAAGAACTTCTTTCCTGAGATAATATTCGTTTCCTTTCAAAACTGCTACCTTATTCAGAGTTTCTTCTATTTTATTCCACTCATGTTGCCCAATCTGATACAGGGCAATGTGAATATCTATCAATTCCAGAGATTTTCTGGATAATAAGTAGATAATTTCTTCTTCAATACTATTATGAGTAGTTTTAAGTTCATCAGCTTGATGCTGATTAAAATTGTTATCTTTTAAATAATCACAGGAAGAGGATTCTTTTATTTGTGGAAATGAAGCTGATGAAATTCCATGATTTGATTGGAAATCTTGATAGAGAATAGTGTCCGTATTGTTCTTTCCACTTATTATTTCTTCGTGTTGTTCAATCACACTGTCAATATCACTCATTAAATTATCAGCACTATGATCATACGAATAGTTAGAAAATGCACTGTGTTCGTTAATATTCATAATGTTACATGTATCTGTCACTTCTCTTATATTGCAGTTTTTTTTATTCTGATTATCGACAAACATACATATTTGCTGTTCGTTCATATTTAAATTTTTTTCTGCAACCCGTATAGTAACGGTATGTTATTGACGATAATCAAGGCCGTAGAAATGGATGGGGAACTGGGGGTAATTACCCCCCCAAGATTGTCAAAATAAAAATTTTACAAATCTCGCGAAGACGTAGAACGAAATTTCTCCATTTCTCCATAAAATGAACTAATAATAATCATTTTACTTTCCTTTGAAATCGACACGTCAGTCAAAAATCGGACCCCTTTACGATTTATGAGTTTATTATCGGTTTCAAAATGAGTACTTTTATTGCACTGGAGAGAAAACCGATGGCCGATTAGTTGAAATAAAGAGGTTTCCGATACAAATTCGAATCAAAATTCGCCATCTATTTAGGAACAACCTCTAACTTTTTTCTCTTGCATATTAGGGTAGTAAAATCTAAAACATGGTTCAAGTAACAGTTCCTGAAAATTTCATCTTTTTGGCGTGAAGGGAAAAGAAATAGCTGAAAATTCAAGACGAAAAACAGTTTTTTGTGAATAACTCAGAAAATATCCATTTTAGGGCAAGGGTGTGATGCATACACTCACATTATTTTTTAACGTAGATTCAATATCTGCCATAAAAAAATGGGGTTCTAATTTGAAAAAATTGATTTTTCACGATTTTGTCATCCCTAACTTTGAAAGCGATTCTATCACCCCCTATATCATGAATCGCGATTTCGATTTTCAAAGTGGATACATCAATCTTACATCTTGAAAAATCCCAAAAATGAAAATTTTCCATCCAAAAACCTCGAAGCTATTCTTGTTTCAGCGGAGCTCTATTTTCGATTTTTTTTTCGAATTTTCCCGCTCAGAGAGAATTTTCCAACCAAAACTGAAAAATGTTACATCAAAATAACTTGAAATTTTCTAAGGAATCTATTTCTGCAATAAAAAAATGGTGTTCTAATTTGAAAAACGAAAGTTGACGTCATTTCCTGAAAAACCGGAGGTGCTCATGCCTTGAAAATATTTTAGATTTCATCAGCATCGTGAAATACTTATAAGTGCTGAATTTCATGAAAATACGTTCAGTAGTTTCCCGTATAAATATGGGTGAGGTTCCTCGTGAAAAACCCTGTATATTATTTACAAAAAAACAAAATATTTCCTAAAGATCCTCTTAATCACCTATTTCTTGAATTCGTCAGAAATTCGTAGAATTGGGGTCCAACCTCTTGCTGAAACTGAGTAATTCTATGATCTTAATATTTTCGGAGAATTACTGCAATATTCTTCATGACCATTCATTTATTTTCCAACCGGTACAAAAGTTTGAACAGAACAATAAGATCCTTAACAATATGATAGTTAATCTCTATCTCTATTAGAGATTTCTCCATGAACCCATGAGATTTTATGAGTACATGACCTACTTCTATGAAATTTGAAATGTAGGTGGCCGTAGACGAATTTTTGAATGATTTATGACCTCCATTTCATAAATCAATAAATAAATGTCAAAAATAAATTTGAAGAAGAAATTTCACCAAACAAAATTCAGGAATGAAAATTAAAGAAGATTATTATCGAAGTATTATTCATCACAGAAAACATTAACAATATATTGGATTACTAACCCAAAGGTACTGTCAATTCTGAATCACAAAGATAATAAATCTAAATGACACCTCTATTATAACGGTCATCAAAGTCACATAAATCTCCATGGAATCTAATGCGTTCAGGAAATGAGGTTGTAATTATGGTGAATTCAGTAGCAAAAAGTTTATCTACAATTGAAGGAGCAGAAATAAAAACATAACCCTTTTCAGGAAATTAGTAATAGGAAAAAATATAGAAAACGTTATTTATCATTGTGTAATTTGCACCTATAATTAAAAGTTGATTCAGTAAGTAAACTAAATTTGAATCACAACGTTTTCGTGCAAACGTTCAGTGATTATTTTACAATAAATTTCTCTTCAATTAAAATCAGCTAAGCTTTTCATCCTCGTTAAATTAGACCTTATTAGACCGATTTGTTTTATTTAGAAAAATATTGTTTCAATTGGATGAGTATAAATCCTTTATAATGATGTATTAGATGAAAATAACTAATTTTACATAAGGAAAATGCATGGTTCAAAAAAAAGTGTTACATATATGTAACGCTATAGTTAAATTATAACTTATTGATTTATTATTTACCCTGTTCGCTTTTAATTGTAAGGTGAAATTTGATTTCAGGGTTAATACTGAATGTTTATTGTTTGTTACAGAATTGTCATATGGCAAAGTTTCGGGCAGTGCCCTTTTCAAGAAGGCTTGGAACGTTGCCATATGACAATTTTATAACAAACAATTAATATTCAGTATTAACCCTGAAATCAAATTTCACCTTACAGTTATATTATAACTTTATTATTGATAATAATAACAATATTTTTTTTATTTAATGATATTTCTTCATTTATAATCAGATGAGTGTTTTCATATCCATTGAATTAATCTCAAAAAATGTTTTCAAGATGACATTGTTTCAATTGAAACAATGAAAATTTTGCTTCGAAAATTTTCTTCAGGTGAAAATTTCGTCGATGGTAGACTGAATTTTTAGGGAGAACGAAAAGTACGATTTCATTGAACTATTAGTTTCTTGGATAGGAACCACTACTAAATCGTTCTAAAAATTTTCATCCCTGCGGTGTTGCATCTTATACAGGGTTAGAACTATTTAGAGGGGCAATACAGGAGTATCTAAAACCGTTAGTAATACAGGGTGGCTCAAATTACAAAAAAAATGCATTCAGGGATGAGTGTGTTGGTATGAACAAATCTAAAATAGCTCCAACGGTTCCCGAGACATCTCCAAAAAACTAAAATCGGGATTTTCTTTTTTTTCTGTATAACTCATTTGTTTCTGGAGATAACTTCACAAAATTTGGTTTGTAGCCATTATCCAATATTGAGATTCTGATGGTGTCCGATTTTTTCTGTTTTTCATTGTTTCAGAGACGAAATAGTCCAATTTGTTTTCTTATGGATGCCATATTGGTTCTTCTTATGAGGTGATAGAGAAAAAAAAGACGAATTCAACATGTATCACACTCTACAAAAATATCGAGACTAGCTTCCAACTTCCTTTTTATTTTTTTGTTTAAATATTAGGCTGGTGCCAGAATTGTCGAATAAGGTGTTATATTGTCAGGTATTATGTGGAACCATTACTTAATTTTTGTAAAAACCTTAATTCTGTTTAATAAGTAACGTCCTATTAATTAAATGATCATGCTGCTAGTAACACTCTACATAGAGTACAATTAGCAATGTCTGTAGAAATTGTTCTACATAATTTAACGAACGAAGTAAGGGTTTCACATAACAACTATCAGTATGGTTATTTCACAATTTTGGTCCAGCCTACAAAAAAATTGGAGGCAACCATAAAAAAAAAATTGACTATCGCGTGTCTAAAACAATGGAAAACAGAAAAAAACGGACAACTCCATTAGAATCCTTATATTGGATAATGGCTACAAACCAAATTTCAACTTCCACGGTGGCTCAGTTGGTGAGAGCACTGAACTAGTGATTCGAAGATTGCGGGTTCAAGTCCGGCTCGAGGAGGCACTTTTTCCGGAATTGAAAAATTGTCTGTTAGTCATCAAATACTCTGCTATTTCAATTAAATTCAGAAATTAACCAGTTTTTCTAATAGTGTTTAATGATGAAATATATATTACGGTGAGAAATTCATGGGACTGATAGAGAGCAGACGCCATAACTCATTTTGGTTCTTATTTCTACCTCTAGCTTCATTGTTGCGCTATGACTGGCACCCAACATCTAACATACGTTTCTTTTTCAGGTGCGAAGAGCAAACAGAGAAAGACAACGATTATCTCGACTACAAAAACGCGAAATAGGCCTCGCTACGATGCTATTCTGCGTCGTTGCAGTTTTCTTCATCTGCAACCTACCTCCGATGGTAATCAACATAATAGAAACCTTCGGCCTCGAATACGACATCTCCATGCTGATCAACGTGAGCAACCTCCTCGTCACCATCAACTCCAGCGTCAACTTCATCATCTACGTGATATTCGGCGAGAAATTCAAGAGACTTTTTCTTGTTTTGTTTTGTCACAACTCAGTTTTCGGGATTGGTACCGGCCGTGAGTCGCCAGATGGCACTCACGATGACAGCTTCATCTCGAACGGGGACAGGACCAGCGTCAGGCTGCATCGGCAGTTCACCAGCCTGAGCAGGAATGGTAATTCGGGGAGGATGAACGGGTCGTCTAGGGAGAAGAGGTGCAGTAAAAGGGCGCCCAGTCCTGGACCTTGCGTTTATTATCCTGCAAACAGGGCTAGTAAAGAGATCAGTGCTTACACCACACAGATATCCTTGCAGAGTGATGGATGAGACCTGTGTTGTGACGTTCCGGAGAAATTTACATTCACGAGAGCTGTCGCACAGAAGTGAAATATTGACTTGAATTCTATGTTCAAAACCGGGAACATATCTGGTGGAGCTGAAACTCAGAGTAGCCAGATTTAGTTATTTTCTGATTAACAAACTGTGTCGTAATGATTTTGTTATTAATTTGTTGGTTTGGGCCTAGGGCTGAACTTTCTTCATGAAAGCGTGCATGCATTCATTGTTGATAATATACAGGGTGTTTTAAAATTATACTTGAACCTTGAAGAAATGATTGAGCCATATTTATTAATCACCGAAAATCAACAGTTGCCGAGATAATTGAGTTCTTGTCTTTTTAAAAAAATTTCTTACTTCATTTTTCGTAAATTTTTTTTTACGTCGACCAAGTTTGATTAATTATTTTTATTATTTTCATTAGGGAAGGATATGTATGAAGAAAGCAAAACTATGCTATATCAGATGCTGAATAAGAATTAGTATGATTTGAAAGTTGGTGTATGAATAATAAATTTCTAAATAATATAAATTTGCCTGCAACTTTCGAATTTCACAATTTATGTATGACAATATTATATTCTAAAACAAGTTGCAGAATGGGCTCCTATTCCAACACCAATGCGAAATTCGAACGCAAGAGTAACCAGTATTAGACGATATTTTCTCTATTTCAGTCAAGCTTTGTGAAATATTGTCGGAATTCAATGAAAATTCAAATTATACATCCTAGTGACTTTTGTATTGTATCTTGGCAGTTGGTATGACTGTAACGAAAATTGACAGATTACGGAATTTGAATTTGAATCGTACGTTTCGAATTTTTAAATAATTCAAAATACGCATTAAATTAATTAATTATTTCTGACAAAATTGATTTAACACCACCAGAATTAAGAGAAATTGCGAATAATGCTGCAAATCATTTCACTATATCCAAATTATACATTATGTTGACAATTATTGACGTTTGTTGAAATTTGATAGGATTGAAAGGCAGCAGAGACAACCACAAAATATAACTGAAAACGATGCTGTAATGAGTTCATTACAGCACTGTTTTTAGAACTGTAATGAACTCATTACGATACTGAAATAGAGAAAATTAACTTTAAAACTTGCCGAATTCCTTCTTTATTTCCTAAAAGAGTTTTCGTTAGAATGCAGGCCCTAGTTTTGTTTCAGCAGATTATGATTTGAAAGGAGAAAGAAGAAAAAATCAAAGAAAGGAAAGCAATGAATTAAATATTTTTTTATTGCAATTAAACTCAAATTTTCAGTAGAAAATGTATTCATAAATTATGTTTTAAATGACCTCCACCATTCCTTGTACAAGCACTAGCCCTCTTTCTTATTTCTTCAGTTGTTACTTTTCGCCTGAAAATTACTCTTAATCCTCTCGCTGCTTCGTCTATTCTATTATTCTAGCGGTGTTAGATCTGGACTTCTCGTTGGCCACGAAAATAATCCAAAATTATAATCAACTTTCCTCAACGTAGAAAAAATTGACGCAAAATGAAGTGAGGTGAGAAAACTTTTGAAAAATCACAATCTCAATATCTTGTAAACTCTTGATTTTTTGTTATCACTAAATATGGTTCATTCGACTGCAAATGAGCCATAATAACAAGTCCTCCAAGGTTCACGTCTAATTTGAAAACACCCTGTATATTGAACAATGAATTGAAAATGGGGTGTCCGAATCTTTCGTAAACTCACGTGATATCGCGATAAAATAGACGGTAAGTTCTTAAATATACATTTTTTATTACAAAATATCGGTTATTATATTTTTGGTATCTTTATTCGTGATAAAAATGAATTCTCCCAAAAAATTTTTTTTTCGAAAGCTAGCACAATAATCAATCTCGGACGTATTAACGTGTTAGATATATCTCAGAACATAAGTTCCTCGAAAAACATTAATCTGGTTCTTGAAACATAAGGTCTTGAATTCAATATATATAAATGTCAGAAATCGAACAAGAAAAATGACCATTGTTTTTATATATCTGTAGCATCAGATACTTGTTTATTGCTCTACAACCCAAACTAATAGGGGGTATGTATACTTTCATATTAAAAGTAAATATAAATGCAGTAACTACGACACATTTCATTCATCAGAAAATGAAATACATCTGGCAGCCCTGGAAACTATATGTTCTTAACCAGAAATATATCTGGTGTTCAATTCAGGAATTTATATTTTAAGTCATTCTAGTCCGAGAAGAACTTCATTTTCTAAATATACTTTCCTGCTAGTTTCTCAATCAATCTGGTTTTACCTACGAATTTATTTATGCAGAAAAGTAGGTATAATTGAAAATGAAGGGTGATCCAACAATGATTTTTTAATTGATTTCACCATTTTTCACTCTATGTTTATCATTTTATTGGTGAGTAAATTAAAAGAGTCAATAATCATAGCTTTCATTCCCAATAGGAATATTCATGCACCTAATCGCGTAAGCTGTGGAAGAGTAACATTGTGAATGAAAAATTTCATATCAAAAATTTTAATATTGATAATGATACAATTAATGAATTGTCTTCTTCAAGTTTCACGTACTTCGAACAATAAGAGATGCATAAAATATATTCTCAGAAGTAGAAGTAAGAATATTTTCGAAATATGAGTTTAAGATTACGTACGTTTTATTATAAAAATCTTCGGTAATTTTCTCATCAAGGTAGGTGATTGTTTTTTCAAGAGCAAGTCATAAACTTTTAAGAGGTCACTTAACATTTGTCCCTCCCTGATAATAATAATTGGATCACTCTTCAAATGTGTAGACTTGCATAAGTTCGAAACATTTAACCTTTCAGATTCAAAATCAATCATTGTAGATGCATTGTAAATAAATTCAACATATTACAAAAACAAATAAAATGAATTTAATATATACCTCTCTGTGAGAATATTCTCAAAACGAAAGCAAAGGAAATCAAAAGACACAGGGTGTTGCTATTATATGAAAAAAATGAAAAGTATTTTCAAATAGAATGTAATGAAGACTGTTTTCTGTAAATAATTGTAATTTATGATACGTAATTTTATGTTAGAGAAAATACATTTAAGAGAGAGAGCTTATGTAGAGTATTATATTATAATTCCCTGTCTTTAATGTGATCTTCCTACTGAAAACTGTGAACTGACCAAAACAATGAATAAATCTGACGAACAAAGAGCAAATATTAACTTTGTTTTATTTCGAATATTGAATTGAATTGAATAAAATGCATTCATACTTATCATCATTGAAACACATGTTGAAAATTATGGTTAATATAGTTTCACTTTCAAATGATAAAGTTAAATGCAGAACCTCTTTCATCAAAGAAATTGAACATTTCGACAGTTGTTGCTTATGGTTTGAGAGTTAAGAATGTCAAACTGTGTTGACATTTCTGTTCAGTAAGATTTTATAATTCATCATGAATCGTGTAATACAGAACAACGCATCCAAATTGTGAAAATTTACCTTAAAAAAATACATAGGCGTACAAGTCTGCTTCCGCCGTTTTTTTCCGAAATTCGAGGCTTTATTGTGAAAAGTAGTTATACATTCATAATTCAACGTATTGTTCATCGCTGGCCACTACTTTCCCCTATCGTTCGGGCAGTATACGAATCCCGTGTTGAAAAAACTGATCATCTTTTGAAGCGATCCCACTTTTTACTGCTTCATGAGACCTGAAGTGCTGGTCAGCAAGGCCGTGTGCCATTGATCGAAGCAATTGATAGTCCGTGGTATCAACATGGAAAACATGGCGGGTGGTTTTGAATTCTCATTCTCTAAAATCACTTCATCATGTCTGTCGTTGTATTGCGGCCGTTTGTTATTCAATGCTCGACTCAAACCCATTAATTACGTTTGATAACGATCGTTTGTGATTGTTTCAGTCAGTTTTAACAATTCATAATACACTACGTCGAGCTGTTCCCACTAAATACTGAGCATGACCTTGGAACCATGAATATTCGGTTTGGCATTCGACGTGGATGCATGGCCGGAATATCCCTATGATTTTCTGTGCTTGGGATTATAGTAATGAAATCATTTCTCGTCTCCAGTCACAATACGATGCAGAAATCCCTTCCGTCTTCGTCTTGCAAGCAGCTGTTCATAAGGGAACAAACGCCGTTCAACATCTCTCGGCTTCAACTCATACGGCGCCCAATTTCCTTATTTCTGAATAATTCCCTTGACTTTTAGGCGGTTTGGAATGCCTTGTTGCGTCACTCCCAATGATTCTACCAATTCTTGTTGCGTTTGACACGAGTATTTATCGAGTAATGACTCCAATTTTCTGCATCTTCGAAAACCTCCTCTCTTCCACCTCCATGCTGGTCTTCGACGTCAAAATCACGGTTCTTGAAGCTTTGAACCACTCTCGGCATGTTTCTTCACTAAAAGCGGCCTCACCATATGTATTTGAGAGTCTCAGCCGCAGATATTTTTATATTAAAACAGAAAATTAAAACCTCTCGCAAATGACGAGAATTTGGCTCGTAAAATGACATGTTTAATCGGGAATAACTTCAGACACAGCTTATTGCATGACACCTACGATCTATTTATATCGACTACCACTTACCTTTACAGCCATCTATTGCAAAACGGCAGAATCAAAGTTGTACACCTAATAGATCTGACCACATTTGAGGGCTATTTCGGATTCTGCAACCAAAAGATCAACCCAGAACAGATCGTGGGCACTATAATGTATTGGTCAGTATTAAGTGTACCTACTACTCTGTTGAAAATATTCCTTACACTGATGAAGACAATTATTCTCATTATTTTCTTGGCTGATAAATTTGACGTTCTATCTTCAAGACATAAATAACAGTATTGCTCGTTGTTATTCCATCATATACTCTTCTTGGAGATAATTTGGGAAGAGCACTTCTTCTTTATGACGAATTTCACAATATTCGTTGAATATTATGCACTGAAAAGGTTCATCCCTTGTTCATCCGGTTGAATATGTCTTCTCAGAATACCCATCAGACATATTTTATGCGTATCACAACCTGAAGTATCCAAAAAAGGTTCCGCAAGGATGTAAAATGTAATATTCTTCCTTTCCATCCGCCAGTGATTCATTGCTTATTCCATAATTTGTCAGTTGACAGTGCAAATCTCCCCCAGAGTGAATTGAAATGATAAATTTCAATCTATCAACGCCAGCTGAGTAAATGGAAACGTACGAAACAAATAATTCAACGATGCCATTGACCGCTATGCGAATTGAAAATTCAAGATTCTACCGAATGAACGAATGGTGAGATTGATGGAACGAATTATTAAATTCATTTTACGATATGAACCGTTCATTCAGCGATTTGCATAATTATTAAATCGTTGAAGAGGAGACAATATTTATGTATGGGTTTAGTCAGAATAGTTTCATAACTCTTACATCAGAAAGAAGAAAAAAGCATCCTGTGGAGGCTGGGAGCTTTTGGAGCTCGTTGAAATTCGTATTCATGTAATTTTTTCAAAGGAATTCCGCATGTTGATTTTTGCTTCAATATATCCAATTCGCGAAACTTCCTGGTCTGTGAAATGTCATAAAAGCATAAATTGACCTTAAATAATAAAAAATATGTACAAAATTAGTTTATTTTTTGAGTGTCTTTCAGAAATGTTCAAGTAAATGCCATCTGAAAGCATTAAATTTCAATTTTTGTACTTTCATTTATCACTAATGGGAAAATTTAATAAATTAATTCTGGTAGATTTTTGTGGATAGGATTTGCTTTGTACTCGATAATCTTGAAAATATGTTACATTCTATGAAAAAAATTCAGGAAACCTTGATTTCAAAAATCAAAGAGTGTTTTCGAAAAATGACAGTGATGTAGATTTTCAATGAGACAAGGATCACCCCACCTCTATAATTACGCCACTGGATAATTTTAGCAGGAGACACTCACATAATTCGAAACAATACTTTATCAATATTTCAATAGCTAAAAATTAAAACAATGAATGTTGTAATACTGGAGATATAAGTAAAAAACTGATTTTTTGTCAAACTTCAACGTCCTATATCTAAAAAACGAATCTTGTTAGGATATATGTTAATAGGAATTTTCATCATGAAAAGAGTTGTTCTATCAGACGCGCCAAAGTTGTTGCACTAAAATCTGGACTACCCTGTATACGGAATAACCGCTGAGAATTGAATCTGATGAACTATTGTGATAAATTTATGCTAATAAATTACAAATTTTTTCTGATTAAATATTTTCGTATCTTGGCAAAAATATATTTGCAGAATAGCCATAATGGCCAAAATCTCTAAAAATGAAAACCTGCGGACAGAAACTCCGCTTAAAGTTTTAATCCCAATCTCCTTTCAAGCTACAAATTAGGACTCATTAAGAGGCTCCTGAATATTCTCAAATCCACAAGACTTGGGCTAAGCTCTCGCAAACCATAGTTAGCGAAAATGAAAGTTGATGAAGTGAAATTTATTCTTTCTTACGGGTTCTTCTTTAGGTGGGTAAATTCCTGGATGTTGTTAGGTATTAATTTGAATTCAAAATTATTATGAGCATCTAAGTTTTTTGCTCCGGAACCTCTAAATTTTTCATTGCTTTCTTCATACAGGGTGGTCCAGTTTTTAGTGCTATAACTTTGACATCGGATAGAACAACTCTTTTCATGAAAAAAATGTCTATATTTATTATTCACACATTTCTACATTATTTATTATTTACAATATTTGCATGATAACCGATTGTATCGAAGTCATTGTACTTTTTTGTAAGAGTTTGCACAAAACGTTCCTTATTGTCTTTACCGTTCCTTTTTTATATTCGGTCTCGTCTTTCTTTCTCATATTGACAACCCAATCATACATACAGGATGGTCCAGTTTTTAGTGCTATAACTTTGACATCGGATAGAACAACTCTTTTCATGAAAAAAATTTCTATATTTATTATTCACACATTTCTACATTATTTATTATTTACAATATTTGCATGATAACCGATTGTAACGAAGTCATCGTACTTTTTTTGTAAGAGTTTGCACAAAACGTTCCTTATTGTCTTTACCGTTTCTTTTTTATATTCGGTCTCGTCTTTCTTTCTCATATTGACAACCCAATCTTTTAGTATCAACGTCAATTCTTCTGAGCTCCTATGTTCGTTCAATTCGTATTCTCGTTAGCAGCAAAAATCCATGAATATTCTCCAAATATATTTGTGACTGGATGTTGTATTTCTGCGAAAATTTCTTTGATTAGCGCATTTATACTTTGTTATATTTTGAACATACGCATTACCCATGGAGTAATACACATAGATAGAGGGAGTATACGCAATTTTTACATGTCCCCAACATGGTAAGATTACGTTGTCGGATTGTGATATATTTTCAATTCCACAATTTTACTATATCGTAATGAATGTATATAATATTAAATGAAATATATTTATTTGAGTGATTCCTAATTAAATATGCAAATTTGAATATTTGGAATCCGATATATTTTCTAATTGTCGAATTTATAATAAGCAGAATACTTATTATTTTCTATATCTACCTTTTGAAATCCATGGTTTGGCAACTTTTGCTCTCCTAGTGTCATCTGTTCTTTCACGTCGTTCGGGGCGCTTGATGTTTGTTTTTTGAATTTATGATATATTTAGGTATTAAAGCCCGACACCGAAGGTGGAGGGCTCTTTCTCCAAAAATGAAAATGACCGAATGCAGTTTTTCAAAGAAAACACGCTGGAATGCGAAATTATCCGGTCATTTTGATGCACGAGTGTAATTCGGGGGAATATTTCCCGAATAAACTGTTACATCACTTATCAAACTGATGTAGAATGGAATTGCCATAGATTTGAACTGTGTAAGATGCATAGAAACTATGCATCTATGAACAGAACAATTATCGCAGTGCAGTTTCGCTTCCTACAATGCAATTATCGCTGTAATTTTCGATAATTATTCTCCATATACATAGAATTTTTGACAGGAGGGAAATATTCACTGTAATTTTCTATATTTGCACTCCATTTACATAGAATTTTTGACAGTAGGTAAATGACAAGAAATGTCAAAATTTGATTGATTGTTAGAACCTCAGAGGTTAGAACTGTCGAAAAATTAGGACAAAATCCTCAAGTAACCGATATTTCGGAAAACAAAGCGAGAAAAAATATTCAGACCGTCCCCTGGACTAAATCTACCCAGTAGAGGGGTTTATGACGCCGATAACAAGGAAAAATTCCTGACGTTCTCCAACTTGATGAAGGTTGGCATTCGCCGAATAGGTTGGAATTTGCATTCCTCCAAACATTCAATTCAACTCTGTCGATTACAACAAAGCTCCATTCAAATGAAAAGTTTTCCATGAAGGATGTTGGTTATTTAAGGGCTGATATTGGAGGGGTTGATGATACGGAGGGATTACTTTCACCTTTCCAAGTTCAATCAATCAGTCGTCAAGCGTGTTACACAATTCGGATCGTCTATGACATCCAGAACTTTGAAACTATTATTGGGCGTTGAATTAAAAAATAGTCAACTCAGTATCCTTTCAGATTGAAGCACCTGGAAGTTAAGTCCGAGGAGATTGGGGTAATATGATTATAATAAGTGTTAAGTACCTATAATTTCAGTTTAATTCCATTAATTTGAGGAAAAGGAGAGAAATTGCTGATGCTATTTTTGCATTTAAATCGATCAGTAATCATATTGACTTAGTAATGTCATTTTTTTTCTGAATTTCATCGCACCTAAAAAAAATGTGTAAAAGCCTAAACAATGTCCCTTCAGTAGATGTTTTTTGGTCCATAAATGAGTTTAAAAGGCATTTGTTTCGTCTGATAGAAAATTGATATTTAATTTTTTTTCTGCCGACGGCGTTTCCATTTGGCTTATCATTATTAGATAATTTTTCTATATTACTTACACCTGTAATTGGGCATGTGCCTGTTGAATGTCATACATTTAAATGAATAAATAAATAATAATTAGGCGTACAACTCTGCTTCCGCCGTTTTTTCTGAAATTCAAAAAACTGGTAATACATTTATGATTCAAAGTATTGTCAATCGCTGGCCACTACTTTATCCCATCTTTCGGACAGCGTACGAATCCCGCGTTGAAAAATCAGGTCATCTTTTGAAGCGATCCACGAATCGAACCAATTTTTAACTTCTTCATAAGAACTGAAGTGCTGGTCAGCCAGGCCGTGTGCCATTGATCAAAACAAGTGAAGGGGCAACATCTGGAGAATACGGCGGGTGTGGTAGGACTTTCCATTTCGGGTCGAGCATTGTCATGCTGTAAAATCTCTTTATCATATGTCTCGTTGCATTGCGGCCGTTTATCTTTCAATGCTCTGCTCAAACGCATCAATTGCGTTCGATAACGATAGCCAGTGATTGTCGGTTTTAACAACTCATAATAAACATTATGCGAGCAGGTCCCACCAAATACTGAGCATGACCTTGGAACCATGAATATTCGGTTTGGCCGTCGACGTGGAAGCATGGCCAGGATATCCCCTTGATTTTATGCGCTTGGGATTATCCTTCGTCTCCAGTCACAATGTGACAATCTCTTCCGTCTTGCAAGCAACTCTTCACAAGCAAACAAACGCCGTTCAACATCTCTCGGCTTCAACTCGTACGGTACCCAATTTCCTTGTTGCTGAATCATTCCTATGACTCTCAGGCGTTTTGAAATGGCTTGTTGCGTCACTCCCAATGATCCTGACAATTCTTGTTGCGTTTGACACGAGTCTTGACCAAGTAATGTCTCCAATTCTGCATCTTCGAAAACCTTCTCTTTTCCACGCCATGCTGGTCTTCGACGTCAACATCAGCGTTCTTGAAACGTTGAAACCACGTTCTTTCACTAATAGCGGCCTCACCATAGGTATTTCAGACGCAGATTTCTTCATATTTAAAAAATCAAAAATCAAAGCCTCCTGCAAATGACGAGAATGCGGCTCGTAAGCTGACATGTTTAATCAAGAATAACTGTATGATGCAGACACAAATCGACTTTTATTTCGCTGGAGTTATGTTTGTTAATACGTAAGCTACTTCGTCCATTAACGAACAAAACCTGGAAATAGAATAGGATTCCAAACCTACCTTGTAAATTTGAAAATTATCATGTACTTGGTGGCCTGCCGGGAATAATTGATTCTGACCTCGAATTCCTCATCATTATTGAAGACCACTCTCGGCTCAGAAAATATTAACCATAAAAATTGCAGAAGGGTTGAAAATGTTTATATTTCTCAAAGTTCATTAATCGAAAATGAAAAACCAAACTAACAACCACCTTCCCTCAATTAAGTATCTAATCCAATTCCAGCAGTTAATGAAGAGAAAAATAAATTTCATTTATTATCGAATTACTGGCTGAACATATATGAAGATAATGCCTTCTTGTTCTCGAGTTGAGAGTCATTCTTTTCTCAGAAAATTCTGCTGCAGCCGGGGGTTGATAGCCTTGTTATTTCCCCTGCATTACTCACAATTTCAGTTAACTCGATTCGGAGGTTTTTGTCCTCGAATTGCAGGGGGTATTGCACTGAAAACTGGCCCATTCTTGTACCAGATCATGCTCTGGTGTTCCGAATGAAAATTCAGCTCGCCACATTCGGTTTAGTGTTCTGTGGTGAATTACCCTCGGAAATTTATATCAAAATTCAATAAAAGAGTTTAAGGAGCAGTATTCTGTTATGGACTTGTGCCTGGAATTACACGATAATAAATGTTTCTCTAATTCTGTGGTTATTCCGTTCATTCTTCCACATCTTGTGGAACAAAATCGTGCGAGAATATATCAGAAACGCACAGTTTTCATGGTTATATTTTATTATTCTATGTTGGTACTCCGAACTTTCCGCCACGGCTTTATCTGTCAATTCATCAATTTGCCTTAAAGAAATCAGTTCTGCCAACCAACATTTTTCAATGCAAAAATCACTAAAATATATTTATGGGAATATTTCATTAATTTCAATGAAAATGCAATGAATTAGAGAAAATAATGTATAATACTCGTATAGAAGGCTCATTCTACCACTCGTTCATTCCAAAACTCGCCAATTCGTGGCTCGTTTTTGAATTTTGAACTCGTGGAAGAATATCAATGCATTCTGCACTTGTATTATAATAGTTATTTATAATACAAGTGTTCTGTATTGGACTTGTGCCTGGAATTACACGATAATAAATGTTTCTCCTGATTGAAATTATTTCAGTTCGGAGATATTCCCAGAACATACGCAAAAATTTCATATACAGGGTGTCCCGGAACAATGCGACAAAAGAAAAACATCAATGAAGGTCATCGTGGAGGAGTCGTATCAAGAGATTTCTATCGCCTGAGTGCCTTCGTTTGGGATATACAGGGTGATGTTCATCATAAAGGGTTTGATCACACTTTACTATCGCCTTTCTTCAATATTTCTGAAATCGAATATATTCACGAAAATAGAAAAAGCCTAAAATTTTTCCAGTCCGGATCTGATTTATTCGATTTCAGAAATATTGAAGGATGGCGATAGTAAAGGGTGACAAAACTTCATAATTTGAAATTGTTCGGTCGATTAGTTAAACAGTTATTAAACTGTGAAATTTCACTCATATGATGAACATCATCTTGTATATCCCAAACGAAGGCATTCAGGCGATTGAAACCTCTTGATACGAGTCCTCTATGATGACCTTCATTCATGGTACCTATCCGTTTGTCGCATTCTTCTCGGGACGTCTGTATAATAATAAAATAAGAAAGAATCATTTTCGTTTCAATTCAATCATCTACTTTCTGTCAAGCAACCCAAAACACACTTCGAAGTGTCAAATTATACTCTATGGTTGGTCGCTCGGTCGGATGATTTCCATACACCACTGAGATATATTCAAAAATTTTCGAACTTCTCGTTCGATTCGTGCCAAAATTTCTTCCATGCTTTTCATTAATAAAGCGTTGTTTTTATGCAAAAAAAAATGAAACTTCCTAGAGTCTGTTTTTAATTTCTTCAATGAATGATTTTTTATTAGATAGCACTTGATAATGTTTAAAAGTGTATTATTCCTTTGCATAAAAACGAAAAAAAAAGCATGGGAGATTTTTCTTCAAAAACTGTACGATCTATAGTCAAATAAAATTTATGGAGAGAATTTGATAGGACTGATAGAAGCGACATAATAAAAACCGAACTGGTCGTTTATCTATCACAAACTATACACCTTGTCCGTAAAGTATGGAACAAATTCATTTTCAGCTGAACAGACCATTTTAAGAAATAATCCTGAAACACGTCGATTTTTTTATTTTAATTTACCGTATTCTAAAATAATAATCTAATATACAGTGTGAATAACTTCCGAGTAATGACGTCACCGTAATTTTTTTTAATGGAACACCCCATTTTGTCTCAATTTTCCGATTACTCTAGCTGAGCTGATTCCAAAAATGCATCACATGTTGATTCCAATTGGTACAGGGTGGACAAAAATACAATAGTTTTGTGTGTGCCCATAAAGTAACGCGTAACCTTCCTTATTAATTAAATTAATAATTTTATCAAAAATACTTATTGTCTAGCGGCAATTGCTTTGAATGTAACACCCTGTAGATTGTTACATTTTTAGATTAATAAAAATGCGCTGTTTCCAAACATGTTTGGTACTTGTGGTCTAGCAGACAGAATATGAAAGAAATTATTTCTTATCAATTTAAAAAAAAACATAGTCGTCTAGTTTTTTGTGAAATGTCATTATTCGTTTATTGCCGCTAGACAATAAGTATTTTGGATAATATTGTTAATTTAACTAATAAAGAATGTTTCGCGTTACTTTATGAGCACACACAAAACTATTCTATTTTTGTCCACCCTGTACCAATTGGAATCAACATGTTATACATTTTTGGAATCAACTCAGCTAGAGTAATCGGAAAATTGAGACAAAATGGGGGAGTTCCATCTAAAAAAAAGACGGTGACATCATTACTCGAAAGTAATTCACCCTGTATATTAGTTTATTATATTAAAATACGGTAAATAAAATCAAAAATCGACGTGTTTCAGGATTATTTCTTACAATGGTCTATTTAGCTAAAAATGAATTTGTTCCATACTTTACGGACACACTGTATAAAATGTATGCCGAAATTAATTGAAATATTTCAACTATTTCTGGGTGTTCTCTGGTCAATACCACATTATTACCAGATTAACATACTGGTCGCTGCAACTTGAGATAGGTAAGCCATGGTTAACTAGAGATGCAAGTTACCAAGGAAATTAATGAATGGTAGAATTGTTATGCACTAAGCTTATATTTAACACATATAGAGCATATTAACTAGTAAACCTCCACTACTGCGCTAAGTTTTATCCGACAACAAATTTATTAGATTGTTTTAATTTGCCTCGCATTTATCGACTACGAAGTAGTAGTATCAAAGAAAAATCGGTAGATCTGGCAACGTGCACAGTTCATGTAGACGGCTGATGATCGTCTGTAGCCCCACTGTTTATCACATCAAAAGCACGTGGTGTTGAAGTGATAACATACCGGGGACCAAAGCTGAATTTCGACGATTATACAATCTTATATGACATTCTCTTTTGGACAATAATGAATGGGTAATATTGATTAAATTAAGTCCAGCAGAAAATTCCATTCAATGCAAATTTCAACGAGTTGTCTACTTAAAACAGCGGTGTTTTCATGTTTTTACAACAAATATTTGTCGAACATCAGATATTTCAGATAAGATATCTCTAGAATTAACCGGTCAAGTAGCGAAATTCCACACCGTATAGTTTAATGAGTTGAATAAACATTGGTTATTTATTCAATACGGTATATCTCACTCCGTAATTGTTATACGTCGTAACTACTAATTTTACTGCAGATACTTTCAGTCTCATTCGAGTTACTATTACTATACTCACTAAATAATTCAGATAAGATCAGAATATTTCCCATAATTCATTCTATTATCAAACTTTTGTTCTCTACACTATGGAGATATGATGAGCAATCCAAAGATGAAATACATTCAATTTTCTAAATTCTTCTACATAGTACCAGACGATTTTTATTTGGTTTTGTACCTATTCCTAAGTATTATGGTAAGATTATAATATAAACCTAGATCAGCCAAATGATTTGATAGCAAAAATTTATGTAATAAATATGTAGATAAAAAAACAACAAAAATAAAATCATTTATTTTTATTAAAAGTAGTATATATATAATATCTACGAAGTAACTCAGTATATTTGATAAACAGTTCCATAAAAAGAAACAACAACGTAACAGTAAAACATGAAATATACAAAACAATAAAAATGAAGCAACCTACTCGGTTACATCAATATCTTCAAAAATTCAGTATTTAAAAACACAACAGATGGCACCAATAATCAGGAATATTTGAGTTTTTTTTTAAATATATATATCTAGCAAACTATTCATGTCGTGAATTTTATATAAAACTAAAATGCTGTACATATCTCACGTAATAAATGAACAGAAATATACATTTACTGAGATAACGAAATACATAAAGTTTTCAATTGAAACAATTCCTTGTGAATTATCGTAACTGATATGTAAATGCAAATTATCATGCAAGTTTATTTCAATGTTTAGGAATCATTTCAGAAGAAGTTCTCAATTATCTCTTCAAAAAGGAGACGATAATAACAACGAATCAAATAATTGGTTTGTCCTACACTAAAAAGATAAAAACGTTCTTGGAGAGAATAATTGAAATGTTGTCACAATACTAAAACAAAGGATAAAGTTGAAACTCAATCGTGTAGTAGGTACATATTCTCCAAAATGGTATCAAAAAAATATGGATAGTCGAAATATATAAAATAGAAAATTTTGATATAGCATAGTTTAAATCTTATCACAGATAGTAAACTTCCATCATCAATATTCATGGAGCAGATGTTAAGTGCATTCTCAGTATTCCAATGGCCCTCATAACCGCTGTACAAATAGCCCAATGCACAAGATCTCAGACAGTCTGAAAGAGAGAAAATTTTTAATAAAAACACTGGAAATTTCGTATAATGATGATGATAGTTTTGAGATATTGTAGATATTTTGTACCTTCATACATTTTTTTTTTCATTTCTGGGCGCTAGTTCTTCTAAACAATTACTTCAACAGAAAATAGACCAAACCAAATTCAAGAATATTTAAAAATACAAATTAGATTGGGTTGAGGTTCTGCATGTGTATATAGTCACCAGTTCAAGCTTCGTGCCAAATTTCATATCGATGGCATATCCAGAACTGTCGAAAATTCAGGGGAAATGACACCTCTCAATAGCTCATGATCTCACACCAGAGCTTTCCTAATTTCATTCCATTTTTAATTTCTTGAATTGACCGGGTGTTATATTCTGATTCTAAAACGATGTAGCTTCTGGCTTCTCTGTGATTTACCTTATTTTTCATTTCTAAAAATTTTTCTGTTTATTTTCCGATTCAGGCATAACCAACAAATCGAAAATCATAAAATCGTTCTAGATGTTTTTGAGTTGAAAATAATGTAACTACCCCGGCTCTGTGTTGATATTAAGTTTATCCGATATTTTTTAATTCAAGATTCGCATGTTTCAAAATGTAAATATTTTCCAGAATAATTCAATATTTAGCATGATAATAATCGACCAAAAGTCATTCTTATTTTATGATGTCAAGGTACATAAAGCGTATTATGCGAAGTAAAATAAATAGAGGATGATTTTAATTTTATTTTGATTCAATATATCGGCTCACACTATACTGAACAACGTAGATCTTATGTAATGTTTTTATTTCGATCTTGGCTCTATCTGTGACCTCTCAAGTGATTCAGAATTTGTGTTTTCTTCTACTGGTTATAGCCGATATAGTCTTTTCCAGTTCTCCACTATTATTATTGATTGAGAGGTATAGAAAGTTCAAACCAAATTTTGTTACAATGTCGGTAACTTTGAACCTGGAATGGTTTCAAACGATGAGATTCGACTCACTTCTGACGAATCCGTCCTCATATTCAATTATGTTCACCCGACCGGCCGTAAAGACGATAATTCTAGAACGGAAAATCCTTGAGATTTTCAAGATAGATTCAATCTCGAATACCGCGGTCAACTATCTTAATGGGCATAATTCTACAAGGAGTTCCGTATACAGGGTGTTTCTAAATTGGAGACGAAGATGACATACAAGTCTTTGGATCATTTTAAGGAATTTTAAGATAAAAGTTCTTGAGGAAAGAAGCAATCACTGTTCCTGAAAAAATAGCACCCTGTACATATTTGCATTCCAAATGAGCATATCACATGATGAAAACTTTATATCAAGATAGCACTGCCAAATTTAAGTTGAATTCAACTTTAATTTGGCAAATTGCAAAACTTGAGCAAAATTTTGATCGCGTTAACATAGTCATAGATAAACATAGTGCAAACAGAAATTAAAGAAAATGTATATTTCATTGACAACAAATTTTACTGTGTTTAGATTCAGTCAGAATATATAAAATAACAATTTCAAGATATTTTGTTAATCGCGTCATCAGAATCTTAGAAAATTCGATCCGATTATCGAAAAAAAATTCTAAAAACCAGTTGAGTCTCAAGCTTTTGAGCGCTCGTTATTCATGTATCTTCCTTGTCCTTGAAGACCATCAATGAAAAATCACCAGATAACCCGTTTTTTCACACTAAAATTACCAACCTGTGAATACAAAAATCGAATGGATAATGAAGGTTCAAAAATTGAATCCGATATTTTTCATAAATAACGTAATTGTGAAATTTATCAATCCATTGTAAACCTTTAAATTGAATAAACACTATCAAATTAACATTATTTTAATCTCCTCGAATATAAACATTAAAACATCCGAAATAACCTATAGCCTTCAGAAATCCTATAACAATACTGACCTTTCACTTTTTTTATCACATCTCAGAACTTTTCTGATATCCCAAAATCACCAATAAGGCCCACAACTTTCAAAATTCGTCCAACTGGCAAATTCAGACCATGTGCTTGTGGTTAGAGACGATGTTTCAATGTACGAATCTTGACTTTTCGTCTCTACATTAGACATCTTGTTTTGACCCTTCAAAAAACTGTCAGTGGAGTTCGTCCTCGGCAGAAACTGTATCCTCTTCAGCAAAAGATAGTTCCTGTTATTGTTGTTGTCCCAGTATTCAGCGTCGTTACTTTTGAAACATATGCAGAATTCTAGACGTTTAGATTCCTTGGGTAGGTTCATATTGAATGTGAAGGTGTCATAAAGGACATAAGCGGAAGCAGCAACAGGCGATGGTAAGGTGTTAGGAACGTAAGAACAAGGCGTATCTTCGTGGTTGGTCCAATCGTCACTGGACGATCGAACAAATACAGTCTTTTCGAAGCACACATTAGCAACTTTCACCGTTCCAAAGATCTGTGCTTCGTTCTCCTTGATCAGCACGTTTTCCAAGCAAACATTTTGGGTGTCAAGTCTGTGACGAAACTCTATATAGTCAGATGCCGGCTGTGCAAAGGTGATCTCCCAACTTATGTCCGATTTCACCGGGTCTGCACTGATCCCTCGAGTTACTTCGAAAAGGAATCGTTTGGTCCATAGCGGAGGTACATTTGAAGGTTCTGTCATGAGACGTACGTGGGTCAAGGACATCCCTTTGTCATCCGCGAATACGACTTTTTTCTTGTTTTTGGTCGGGCTGAGATTGTCTTCGTCGGAAGACGTTTCTTCTGATGTTCTCGTTATAAGGATCGGTTTACTAGGTCGGGTGAATTGTTTGGTTGAACATCTGACTGGGAAAGAAGTTGATCTTCGAATTCTAGGTACATCTCTGAAGGAGCTGTGGAAAGGTTGTGACAAGAAATCGGTTGGCGGGCTGTGTGAGAAAACTGGTGGACTATGGGATAGCAGCATGATGTACAAATTCTAGACCTGGAACAAAAAGTAGCTGTGTTAGTTGAGTACCGAAAATCTTTGAAAAAGATTTATGTGACATCACGAGATCTATGGAGATCATCATCAGGATATTCATGAATAAGTGGTAGCGATTCTTCATGACAAAATAATGATAGTTTGTTCACAAATGCTTCGTATTCCATGATACGAGGTGTTAAAATTCTTCTTCTTAAAAACTGACATTTGACCATCGAACGAAAATTGGTGAGTTTCAAGAGTTTGTTATTGCGCTCTTATTGATATCTAATTAAAAATTTTATGTTCATCATACGCCTACATACAGGTATGGTTTTTTTTTAAATGGTACGCCACTGAGATAATTTAACAATCTAAAAATCATTTTTATGGAAAAAATTAAACAGCATATTTTTTCATCTCTCTAATAAATTAAGTATCCATATCATGAGATTATTGATAATGTATTGAAGTTAAGATGTTTCATTTTTTGCGTATAAAAAGGCGTCTGATATGAAATAAAGACATTATTGTCATAAATTGAGCAGTCTATTGAAAAATCATTTTCAGTTTGAAATATCTCAGCAGCATACCAATTTTTCCCCTCAAAAAATTGACAACAATAAATAAATGGTCAGTTTTCAAGAAAAACTTCAACACCCCGTATCTTGAACGAAACATCTACAAGCTCGATTGTTCTTCTTGCGATATGCAAATTATTGAACAGTATAATGCTCTTCAACAAACTGCCTATTATTTTTCATGCAGAATCACACTCTGTATAGATGATTAATACAGGTGCTAACAAAATATCACATAGAAATACAAACTTGATTGTTCTCCTTTCGATATACAATGTTATACATAAAATTATTGAACAGTTTAATGCCCCTCTTCGAGAACCATTTTTATTCGTGAAATTACATAAAATGCCCACAAAAAATTATCGAGTGATAAATATACATATGCACCTATGAGTTTTTCCATTGTGATTGAAAATTCGTAGCTGTACGATTGTTTCCTAAAAATAGATGGCAACCCCCTCAAGAAGACAATAGGAGAGTAGTAACGCGTAATTTTAGAGATTTCACAATTTTCTTTATGAGTATGCTGAAAAAATTCTGTTTGTCTTCCGTTCCGACTAAAATTATTAAATTTGATAGTTGGTTAAGTTTCTGAATGGATTTATATAAAAGCAGGTCACAAATTTTCCATTAGATGTTTTTCGCCATAGAAAAGATGTTAGCATGAAAAGAAAAAAACATTTGAATAACTGCAGAATGCAGGAGAAAATTATAAACAAAGTCTTTGTACCTGTTTGAAAATGGACGCAATGCAATTTAAGCATGTCATTCATTAAATTTCGTTCACTCGAACACTTAATTCTCTATAATAGTTTTTTTCAATAAGTTTTCTACACAGGACGAGAACCTTACGAATTTAAATTCACAAACATCTTACCGACAAAACAATGTCCATGAAAATATCAACTGGATCGTGTTATTTGAGTCACCCTGTAAACAGACAAAAGTGGTACCCTATCCGTTCACTCCAATATTGAAATTAGGTTCTTGGTTCCCAAGAAATTATAACACTCTGCTCGATAAGTCCCGGACCTATCCAATAAAACCACATTTTTGCTTGAAAATTGAGCTAAACCGTCAACATCAAGGCACTTTCAAAAATAATACACGTACTGCAACGCAGAAATATGCTTTTATTCTTAGTTTTCACCTTATAATACACCCTTCACCTTATATTTCAATTAAAACTCTGTAGATGTTCGTCTCGTGTTTGACAGAAGACTGAATTATCGTCAAAAATATTTAAGCCCTTGTTGCAAGGCATATCACCAATAGATAACAAATCGTAATCAACAACAGCTTTATTACAATGAGATATGTTTTCGAGCAAATTTAAATGCACATTTAATTTATTGAAACTCCAGGTACCTATTTTTCAGGAATGACGAAAAATACCTATCCAAAATAGCTTGAGATATAGTATTTGTTCAAAAATAATAAGCAATATTTACATTTTTTCGGAAATTCTCCTTGATTCCTATAAACAACTCTCGAATTGAAAATTCTAATGTTTCTGTATTTAATCCTATCATTTGTGGGCCATTTTAAATTCATTTTCCATTTATCCTAGTTCTGAAAATTTTATTTTGTGAAATCTAAAATCTTAATCTCTGTAAGTTCATGCAAAATTCAAAAAAAATCGATTCTTTCTCGTGGATGAAATTCATTTTGAAATATTCATTCTATTTCTCAAATA
This sequence comes from Harmonia axyridis, assembly GCF_914767665.1. Classification (NCBI taxonomy): domain Eukaryota; kingdom Metazoa; phylum Arthropoda; class Insecta; order Coleoptera; family Coccinellidae; genus Harmonia; species Harmonia axyridis. Next base: position 14,571,231 of record NC_059503.1, read on the forward strand.
AATTTAGATATTTGATTTTTTTCATTTTACCTACGGCTCCACCAATGGATAATCCAATTTTTATGAGGATTAAGCTGGCGCTATCCAGAATTTTTCTCAGAAAAGTGAAAGCTATTTACATTTTTGCTAAACTGATCGATTTTCTAGCTCTAACACTAAGACTAATCAGTAAAACTCATTTTTCCTTAAAAATTCGACATTATTCGTCAACATGATCATCTTCAAGAGTACTACAGGTACTCCAACATCATTGAACTCGAAATAGGATGAAATGATAAACTATTGTGCGAAATTTGTAGTTTGTTTTATGATTGAGTGTCTCATACATTCATTTTTCTTTATTTAAAAATTTTTTTACCTATTTGTCATTAGTTATTGGAGAAAATAAACAACTGAAATGCCAAAAAAGCACTGACGCCAGACGTCAGAAACATTTGCACAATAATTATTAGATAATCACCGAATAAATAACACTGATTAGGTCATTGAAAAAATTCAATTAGTATTTGTGAGTGAACAACTCTGAATTTAAGCCTAAATGGTTCTTAAACTGATTTTCAAAGATGATAAATCAACACTCCGAAAATACCATAAATACTTGTCAACATAATCAAACAAGAATTGATACCGATATTACAAAAATTGAGTGATAAAGTTGTTTTTTTTTACCTTGTATACGATGTTTGCTGTTGTCAATGGAAAATCAGTTGAGCCTGATTGCCTAGAGATGCAGGTATATCGGTACAGATGAGGTTTTTGGTAGTGGAATGTAAGATGATGTGATAATACTGAAAAAAAAATAAATATATACCTGCTTCATAGGAATTATTTGACAATTTATTGTTATCTAATGCCTATTAAATTTTGTTATGTGCATAACGTGCAAAATAAGAAAAATATAAAATTTAAATACCAAAAAGTATCACCCATTATTTTCGTATCCACGAAACCGATTAAGTTGAGATTTCGGGTGTTCATATTGAATAACAATTTTAAGCTATGAGCATAATTTCAAACTGATCACATAATGAGATCCATAAAAAATTAAAAAATATATATTAGAAAAGAACTACCCAATATTTCCATGATAATGATCTGATTGTTCGGATATGTTGCGTGTATGTATAAATTATCCATTTGAAGTTTAGAGTTCTGAGATCTCAAAGGGCTAAATGGGCGCAAGAAAGGACGAGCGCTCGAAAGCACCCGACTCCACGTCAGTGAAGCTAGCAAAAGTCGTCGACCAATAAAAAATTATGAATATTCGTCCACCTGAAAAAGTTTTCGAATACTGATATCGATTATTATCTCTACTAAGATGATGAAATAAAACAAACGCTCCATCATTTGAGTTCAGTTTTGGTGTGAATTAATAGATTGAATTCGATCATATCTCATGCGTGTCTGGTGTGAATTGGCAGTCTAAACTATCCAAAATAATCGTGATGATTTGCATGCATATCGCATGATTTTGGCCAAACTTTCAAGTTCATTGAGATAATTCGAGACAAAATTCGTTTGAATCTTCAACAACACGTAGGTTAGGAAGATCATCGATAAAATGTCACTCTGAGTAAAAACAATATATCACGAAGCTGCATCTCAAATATTTTCATAGAGGCAGATCGGAAACATTTCCAGTTATTCCAAACTCAAATTGTAGTTGAAGTAATTTTCGTAAGTAATTGCACAAGTGCATCAAAATTACCGATAATTTTGCATGACAGCGTGTTGTCATAAAAACTGCATGAGTTCATTTTGAACTCATGACCGAAATGAATGACCGAATTCAGTTTTTCGAAGAAAACACGCTGGAATGCGAAATTATCCGGTCATTTTGATGCACGAGTGTAATTCGGGGGAATACTTCCCGAATAAACTGTTACATCACTTGTCAAACTGATTTAGAATGGAATTGCCATAGATTCGAACTGTGTAAGATGCATAGAAACTGTGCATCTATGAACAGAACAAATTATCGCAGTGCTGTTTCGCTTCCTACAATGCAATTATCGCTGTAATTTTCGATAATTGTTCTCCATATACATAGAATTTTTGGCAGGAGGGAAATACTCGAGAAAACTACGCAATTAACGTTCTCGAAGGAAATAAACGAAAATGCATAAAAAATTACATACAGATTCATAACCACATTACATTCAAAAGATTTGAATGAATGAAATAAGTGCGGTCCATTTGAAGAACCAGTGGTGACACCACCTTTCAAGAATATTTCCATGGGTCCAGGAAGGACAAGGTTTTTTTGAGAGGGAATCGAAAACATAAAAGAATAAAAGTGAAATAGAAAGTATAACATGTATACAGGAATATTTCATAGAAAAGGATATCGCTCGTAAAAAACAAAATAATTTATTAGCTACCTGCGCTGTAGGAATAAATTTATTCATTTGAATTCATGTGAAAAAACCGGCACTAAAACAAAATCTTTATTACGGACCTGGAATTCTGGAAAGAATTTTCTTTGAAAACCTAGTCTCTCTCATCATAACAAAAGTCACTTAATTCGGAGGATTGCTTTGAAAGTTGGACCCCTTCAATATTTATCCAAATTTTCGAAAATACCCTGTATATCTAAAACAAAAAGATGTCCTCTATCTTAACCTAAGCCTTATCCCACTTGTCACCAGACATATGTTAGTAGTTGAGAAGTAGTAGGCAAACAGAACCCTATGTTTATAATGATACATTACCTTTTGAATATTTTTGAATGGGGTTTTGACTCTTCTAATTAAATTCAAAATGCCTATTCACCGGTGATCGACGTTTATATTTGGCTTGAAATGAAAAGGGGTTCGACAATATTTTCTAATATAATGAATTCAACGAATGATATAAATTAGCCGTATACATAAATTTATGGTTGAATTCTAGGTACCTACTAATATCGTTGAAATTTTTTTGATGAAAAACTGATTCTCGCGAATATTCATAACACTCAGTTCTGATATTTTCACGTCAAATATAAAACACTCTTGCCTGGCTTAATAATTTTTAACTAATTATGGTTTTACCTTCAACATAGAAAGATGGGGAGTAATAACAATATCGCAACTAAACTATATCAAGATTTAATAGCAATATTTCGAATTGAATGATTCAAATATCTACAGTTTTCATAACAAACTATTCTTTCTGAATAAATTCGCAGCACAAACGAGGTATGATGGGAAAATTGTTGTGTTAAATATAAAATCCAAAATTTTTAAATTATTGAATGAGCTGTATACAATATCATTAAATAAATATTGGTAGTTCAATCGGATCTGGAATAGGTGCCTAATTTAGAAAACCTTTCTCAAGATCGCAGATATGCCGGTTTGTTGATAATTTGCTAACAACTGCTCGAATTGGAGAAATAAAAAAATTCATTCTCTCAATAAAATTTCTTGATTTTTGTTTGGAATTTCTCTGCAATTTATAATGATCTTTAGATGCTTTCTCCAATGCGACATAACCAGTTCGATATAAAATTACTGACTGTCAGTTAGCCTTGATGAAAAGTAAGAATAAAGATTCAATATGAAATTAAGAGCAAATAGCTTTGAAATGTACTCCACTAATTGAATGAATACTCACCTAGACAATAACAGATATATCAGAAATATTCCATCAATAACTTTTTTCACTTCGAAATACCAACACTTTTTTACGTTCGATTTGTCTATTCTCACGATATATCATTTTAGACAATTATTTGAATAAAAATGCACTTCCATATGAATAATGATAAACAGAACAATTGACTGGGCTATTTTCGTTTTGTCTCCAAAATGTTATATAAGTAGTATCACACCAGACCTCAGAACTACTTGGTCTCAAACTTGAACGTTTTCGAATTCTCTCGCATCTGGTTTACATTGAGAATACAGCGTTGCCAGAGTTGGAAACAAGATATCCTTCGGATTTAAAAAAGAATTGAAGTCAATGTCTTATTGAACATAAAATGCGAGACACATCTTTCTAGACTGGTTGAAAACTATTTCTTTTAGAAATGGATGGAAGGCCTGTCGTTTTTCGTTTATTTTATCTCTATATCTTGACTTTTTCTGGAAATCTGGATATTTCTGCATAATATGGTGTTGGACCCTTATGTGAATTTTTGACTTGTACATATATTTTTACAGTACATTCTTGAGGTACACTTTGTTCCCTTACCATTTTTTCCGATTCAGCGTAGATGAAAAAATGTAGCCATTTTAATTTTCGTAATAAGCTATGCCACCCATGAAAACTTGCAAGTTTTTCCAACCTTAAGATAATCCTATCATTTTAACCTTGGATATGAGCTACTATATCCGGGGCCGGCGTTAGGGGTGAAACAGTGAAGCGACTGTTTCAGGCACCTCCATTCACGGGGCGGCAATTTAGCCCAGTTTGTGGCCGCCTTTTCATATTTCTAAGAAAATATAGTCTTGATTCTTGAACACAACATGGGGTTCGTCCGTTCCGCTGCGTTTATCAACCAACATTCCCTGCATAAAGATCTCCAAACCTTACTATACCGCCTGTGCAATAAATAACACATGGCAACCCAACCAATAAAAACATGATTGCCTATTACCCTAAAGGCGGCCACTCACGAGGTTCCCATAGTCGAGCGTTCGGATTATTTTATGCCCGCCACTCACGAAGCGTTTCTTCCAGCGTTTGGTAGCAAGCGTCGAAGAGATTCCAGTCGGGCAGTTAAGTTCATACTCTGATTTACAGTAGTACGGCCGTGTCCCGAGCTGTCTGACTGGAATCTCTTCGACGCTTGCTACCAAACGCTGGAAGAAACGCTTCGTGAGTGGCGGGCATTACAGTCAGGCAGCTCGGGACACGGCCGCACTACTGTAAATCAGAGAATGAACTTGACTGCCCGACTGGAATCTCTTTGACGCCTGCTTCCAAACGCTCGAAAAAACACCTCGTGAGTGGCGGGCATAATTGAAAGAGGGATGAAATGTATTTCACAAAGTCGAAAAACAACACTATCTTGTCCTTCGAATTATGTGGAAGTTGTTTAAACATTCAACATCAGGAAAATTCCTACTATTTTGCATTCGAAACTAGTTACTGTTAAATGCCAAGTGTTTTCACTTGTTTCTAATCCAATTTAGTTTTCGAAGCTTTACATGCCCTGCCGCCCTTGGTATCTTGTATTGTGATAGGTAATCTTTCATCGATCGTGAATGAGAATATCAGATATATTAGTTACGCATTGTTCATCGGCGTCGAATAAATCAAGATAACTACAGCGTGAGTAGCTGTTTTATTCAATTACAAAACTTTAAAAGAAAAACCGGTATAATATTATATATAAAAATATTTCAATGTTCGTCATTCACCAGAATTGATTTTTTTTAAGCACAAGATTCTTCATCGGAAATAGAAAGTTCTGTATTATCATCGGAGCAGGTGATGTTTTTTGGGGGAGGTTGGTTGTGCGTTTTAATATGAAGGTCATGTTGTTATTGTTACTTTTTTAGCACTTTGCTTCAGGTGCCAAAATTGCTTGCGCTGGCCTTGACTATATCATAGAAAAAGATGTTTGCATTCAAACAAAATATCCTATTTTTTGAATTTCACAATTTTTTTTTTCAAGATCAAATTATTCGAAAACGAAAATATTCTAGAAAGTATGAGGTTAGGTCCCCCTCCACCAATCGACACCTGGTGGAGCTCATTAGGACGCTCAGTCCTGACGTAGCAGCCATTTGCAATGGAAGTGCAGGTTGTCGCTCCAGCCAGGTGCGAGTTACGTTCAGTCATTGAGTTTTTGCACTAAAAAAAACTCCACCTATGGAAATTCATCGTCAATTGGAAGAAGTGTATGGTGAGAAATGTATGGACGTGAAAAACGTTCGAAAATGGTTTAGAGAATTTTCTGCTGGCCGACTAAACGTTCACGACGAGGAGCGAAGCGGCAGGCAGTCACACTCGGACGAAACAGTGCGGAAAGATGAGGCGCTTGTGCTGAAAGATCGCAGGTTGACTCTCAATGAGTTGGCCAAAAAACTCCAAGATGTGTGCAGTAGAGACTCTATTCATTCAATTTTGGTGAATAACCTGCAATACCAAGCAAGCGGTCATTTCGTTCTTGCGCGAGGCGGCGGGATCGTGGTTCGAGGAGGGGATACAAAAGTTTGTCGTACGAATGAGGAAGCTCATCGAAGTGAATGGCGATTACGTAGAAAAATAGCTTAGATTTCAAGCTTTACAAAACTGTACGAAACTTCGAAAGTAAATGTTATTTAATGTGAAAAAAATAAATGGAGACTGTTGGGGATATACTTATCCTTTCCTCAACATTGGAGCAGACCTAATCGTCTAGACTTCAACTCCAAGTAAGTTGTAATAACTGATAGTCTCTAGCTTGGACTAATTTACGCACTTTATATGTGAATAATTTCCACTCGAATTAATGCAAAGGGTAACAGTGATAAATAAAAACAACTTACTCGGTAATAAGTTTATTTTCTGTGAGAAAATATTGGTTGAAATACTTTCGTTGGATACACGTGTAACACAAGGTGAATACAAACAGAGAGTACACGTGCACCACAAAGTGATTACAGAACAGAGAATACAGAACAGAGAATACACTAATAAGAAATAACTAAAATAAATATAAATAATTAAAAAAACAAAGCAAAATAAGATTAATTAAGATATTTGGGTAGGCAACCCAAATTACATATTGGAGAATTGTGAATAATATACAATTCTCCAACAGAGAACTCACTTTAAATACACGCCTCGTAATTAAAATTACAAAAATTAACGTGCTCGAACAAATCTGACGTAAAGGCGTGGGCCGTTAATTATTTACTTAGCTTCTTCTTGTCGACTAAAGATACGGGTCAAACCAATCCGTATCTTGGTTAAATGGAGGCCACTCAATGTTTTGTTGTTCTCCAAGGTTGTTGCCTCCAGGGTAAGGACCTTGTGGAAGAGGTGGTGCAGGTGCAGCTTGAGTGCTTGATGCAGAGGGTGCAGGGGAAGGTATAGGTGGTTGTGCACTAGATACCATTGTAGGTATTTGGTGAGGATACCTCAATAGTAGAGGTGGAGCATCATTATATGTTGAATATACAGGGGGTGGATAAGGTAGTTGTATACGAGATGTCATTGTAGGTATTTGATGAGGATACCTATAGCCCGAATATGGTGGTGGACGTTCAGTTTGAGGAACTGCAGGAACTGGAGGAGCACGAACCCTAGATTGCATTTTAGGTATTCGGTAAGGAGCTTGTCTATAGCTGGCTAATATAAGTGGAGGAGGTAAACGAGCACTAGCTGCCATTGTTGGAATTCCATACAGGGGAAAACCATAGCTCGGTGGTAATGGTGGAACAGGCCACATTTGCCCATAACCAGCCATAGCAGTCGATCGCGCTTGAGCTGCAGCATCAAGGGGATATGGATAAGGTGGCCAAGTACAAGTTTCGGCTTGCATCATCAATCCTGGATCTTGTCTCTCTCTATTTGTGTTTCTGTCATCTTTAGGCCGTGCCTTTAAGCATTCAACCTGTTTCCTATTTATCATGTGGTAATGAATTTCAATGACGATCTTTGCGAATTCTTCTCTATCGAAGATGATAAATCCGAAACCTCTATGCCTGTTTGTTCTGGTGTCCATCAGCAATGAACACTCTTGAATGTTTCCAAATCTAGCGAAATAGTTCTTTAAGTCTGCTTCTGTTGTATTTTGAGCTACTCCGCCGACAAAGACTTTTTTCTTTTGTTTTTCCGTTAAATTTGGATGATTAGGTATCAGCTCCACATCGATTTCCCTGGCAGGCTGTTCCATCTCACCTGTGGAAGGTGACTGGCTTCCTCCATTCGGGTTATTTTCTGTGTTTTCCATGTCGCTTTAATAAAAAACAATTCAATTTGAGCAATGTTTTGGCAGTTCATATTGAATAAATTTCATAAAATATATGGTATAAAGGGTCTTTTCAACTCAGGTATGGACCAATTTTATAAAGAAAGAGAATTAATTAATAAGTGTCAGAATGTGACCTAACATACAATCGAAATTGCTTAATATACTAGTGGAATAAATCAAAGGATCAAAATAAAATTCGAAATTTTTATCGGTTTTTCAACTGGCTGTATTTTTTATAACAATGGTCGTATCTCAATTTGAAAAGGAGCTTTTTGAAGCTTAAAGTTTATAGTTTTGAGACCCCATGATGACAAAATTTTTCAAGCAATGTGTTCCGCTCAATCCTTATGAATACAATGTCTAAAATTTCTGCGAAATTTTTCCAGTTTTTGTTTTTGGCCTACAGACTTGAAAAATGTTTTTCCAACTTAACCACTATATGGATGAGATAACTTCATTCAGCTTCAATATCCTCTTTTCAAAATTTCGATACGAGCATTTCTCTCTGAAATATAGAACTTTGAATTGAAAAGGACCTTTTTGTCTTTAACCATCAATATCTCACCACTCAATGTTTGCACAGAAAATTTAGGGGCTGTTTTGAAATCTTGAATGAATTCTCTACAAGAAATAGCTATGGTATTTTCGGCAAAAAATTATCTGCGTTCTCTACATTAATTTGAAAAGTTGATAAAAAAAGGGCTTTTGGAGGCTTTTTGATAGTCAAGCGCTGAATTGAAAATATCGAGAAAACCATCAAACTCAAGTATGCGTTTTATAGTTCAATATCACCACAAAAATCCCAGAGAATTTCAATTCAATCCATGGAGCGGTTTTTTTGTTTCATTCGATCGAATTTTCAAAACATTAAATAATTCAAAATTTTGCAAATTCGTTTTGAGAATGATCTGCCTTTTTTAGCGTTGTTAAAGTTGAGATATGCAATTTCTGATAAGTGAGTAGATCGATTTCGAAATTCCCTTGGGTATATCATCTTCATTTCGAATTTAATTTGGTTTCTATCATCAAGATCTTGGAATGAAATTACGGAATCACATTAGAAATGATAAGAATTGATTTATTTGTCAATAAAAAAAAATTTTCAGAAAATTCATTTAATGAATTCTGAAATTGTTCTGTTCTGTTATTGATTAATTTCCTCATTTTGTTGGAGATTATGAACAGTTGAATCGAAAATCGTGATCCTTTAATTTTTTGAAAATTCGATCGAATGAAACAAAAAAACCGCTTCATGGATTGAATTGGAATTCTCTGGGATTTTTGTGGTGATATTGAACTGTGAAACGCATACTTGAGTTTGATGGTTTTCTGGATATTTTCAATTCAGCGCTTGACTATCAAAAAGCCTCCAAAAGCCCTTTTTTATCAACTTTTCAAATTAATGTAGAGAACGCAGATAATTTTTTGCCGAAAATACCATAGCTATTTCTTGTAGAGAATTAATTCAAGATTTCAAAACAGCCCCTAAATTTTCTGTGCAAATATTGAGTGGTGAGATATTGATGGTTAACGACAAAAGGACCTTTTCAATTCAAAGTTCTATATTTCAGAGAGAAATGCTCGTATCGAAATTTTGAAAAGAGGATATTAAAGCTGAATGAACAAGTTATCTCATCCATACAGTGGTTGAGTTGGAAAAACATTTTCCAAGTCTGTAGGCCAAAACCAAATCTGAAAAAATTTCGCAGAAATTTTAGACACTGTATTCATTAGGATTGAGCGGAAAAATTTTGTTATCATGAGATCTCTAAACTATAAACATCAAGCTTCAAAAATTTCTTTTTCAAATTGAGATACGACCATTGTTATCGAAAATACATCCATTTGAAAAACCGCTTAAAATTTCGAACTTTATTTTGATCCATTAATTTATTCCACTAGTATATATCATTCGGTACTTGAAATTTCTACACCTGTGATTCTTGATGTTTTATCGAAAAATTTTACATAGGTACATACACAAAAAATCAACCTTATGATACGTAAATTTCAATTTGATCGAATTGCTAAAATGATCAAGTGTTCCGTGAACGCGATCATTTTTCTATCGACACGAAGACTTGCATTTAGAAGAAACAATGAAAGTGTTAATTCGGACAATCAAAGAGATTTTAGGGAGCTTGCTAGATTCGTCGCTACGTAAGTCGAAGATTTTTAGAAGTTTATAGATCTTTCCCTGTTGTCCGTATTTTGTGATTTATCGAAAACAAGTTTCAGAATTATTTAATTGATTAATATTCTATATAGATATTGATCTAGCCGACCTACACCAAAAGGGCACGAGGCGTTACTGGTAGACATGGTTTATTATTCCATAAAATAATATAATATGAAATATCAATTATAGCTTCAGATAGGAATTATCGACGATAATCAATATCCGCTATCAAAGTACTATGAATATTAGTTTTGGATAGACTGATCCATTTTTTTCTGAAATTCATGTTTTGTGTGAGTGTAACAAAAATAAACAATTATAAACTTTTCACAGATTAAAAACTATTTTTCGAGCGCCTTCTTTAGGAGGTTTTAACTAAGCAAAGAGAGCCTCAAAAAAAGTTTATATGATAGACCCACCCTATATTTTGACAAGTAATCACTCCCTGAATTTTCTCGCAACTATTCATGTACACCTTGTATAATTTTTTAAAACTTCAGAAAGAATATATAACTTAAATTATAAACAAAAAATACTATAAGAAAATATAATAAAATGTTCGAAACTGGGGGGCGCAGTTTAATATATTGTCACAGGCGAATAACTACCGACAACTACAGATGAATAAATGTTTACTTTTCAAGTGCAAGAAATGAATATATAATAAATCAATTTCCCCACCAATATTTGAAAGACTCTTATCACACGCCCCACTGATTAAGCCAATACCGACCACAACTGACACTTATTTCAAATAAAATTAATTATAGTGTCACTTAGAAGTAGATGATAAAATATTTGTTCTAATAACTACTGCCATATTTTTTTCATTATGACCCTTTCGAATGGAAAGATTTCATTAAAACCAACCTGAAATTTTCATTAGATTTGAAATATGAGAAATTCATATTTTGATGAAATAATAACAATAATTTCACTTTATTCCTTTCCTCATTTGATTTCGATATTCTGTTTCAATTTTCTACGTTTACACGATAAAGGGAGTGATGAATATCCAAAAATTAAAAAAAAACAAATAATTGAAATTCGATATTATATAACTTACGATTTATACATTTCTAGAGCTTACACATTATTCGAAATATTGTCGACTAATGGTCATGGAACTATCACTGAATATTTTTTTTACATCCTAGCATTTGAAAACATTCAATGTAACAATTTTGATTTATTCAAACCCCCCAACAAGAAATCAATGATCTTTAGAGAAAAAATATTGGATCGATCTATAAGTAGAAATTATTCAGCTGAATGCAAGGATATTAACCACATCCTCTTCTATTTTTCATTTGAAATAGTTGGCGTAAAATAAAATTCTGTCTTGTTCGTGTTGCGCAACTTCGGTAAGTGTAGAAAGAAGTAAATAATTTGAGATTTGCTTGGACCGACGCATTCGCCATTTATTGTCCTCTACTGTCTGTCACTTACTTCTAAAATTTAAATGTTATTTTATGGCGTATAGTTATTTAAGTCACTTATTTCTAATTGACACAATAGAGTCAATTAGAAATAAGTAAACTATAAGCCATAAAATAACATTTAGATACCTAGAACTACTCATCAATTCACAAAGAAAAAACAATATTTAATGGATTCAGTCCTTACTTGGCGGAAATTCATTATAAATAAAATAAAACGAAGTAATTTCCACTATATTATTTAATTGTTAGCAACAATTGTTTCGCCACACTGTGGCGAAACAATTGTTGCTAACTAATGAATAATATAGTGGAAATTACTTCGTTTTATTTTATTTCAGAAAAAACAATAAAAGCAAAGTAGGAAAAAAATTTGTACTTACTACGATCGAGAATTGTGTACTACTGGAGAGATTCAAACTTTATGTATATTTGAGAAGCTTACTACTGGTACTACTCAACTACAAGTAGGTAAATGATTACTTTTCAGATGCAACAAATGAGTTTATATAGTTAATAAATTTCCCCCACCAATAATGAAAGACTCTTTTCACCCCCCCCCTCCCGCAGGCGCGTATCCAGGCCCCACTTTTGGGGGGGGGGACTTTTAGACTTTCAAAATACTGAAAATGTGAACCCCAGACGCTTCCACAATTTGGGGACGTCATTTTTTTGGCCGTTCATTAATATGGATTTCACAAAAATGTATTGAAGGTGAAATTTTTGCTGATCTTGTAATTAGGGGGGGAGATGTTACCCCAGTTCCCCCCTGGATCAGCGGCTGCACTCCTCCACCCTTGTTCAAAGGCAGTACCGACCACAACTGATTCTTATCTCAAAGAAAAATAATTATAGTTTTACTCAGAAGTAGATACTAAAATATGTGTTCCAATAACTACTGACATATTTTTCTTATTATAACCCTTTCGAATCGAAAAATTTTATTGAAACACACCTGAAATTTTCACAGCTTGGATACCTATTCAAAAAAAGACGCAATTTCAACTAAGTAAATATTTTTATAATAAGTTTTGTTGACTATTATTCTTATAGAGAAGCTTATGAGAAATTGGGAACTAGCACCTCTGCTGATTCAAAAAAAAATATCACGAAATCCTTTTAAGAATTCCATACATTCCATTTATGTTTAAAAGCTACATTAAGTTATAATTTCACAAAGATGTCGAAAGCGGACGCAAATATAGTGGTAACGACGAATATGACAGATTTCTCGGATCATTAAAAAAAAAAGTTCATAAGGATGGTGCCGCAAACACTTCATTTTCGAGAATCAGAATGTTGAAGTTTGGTTTTTTGTGATTTTTAATCGATAATAATAATAAATAATTTCGTTAAACTGGTATACCTAATTAAAACAAAAAAGTTGGACTACGAGAAACACTTTATTATATCTCGAAAACAAAGCGTTTTCGGGCCTATGTTTATAGGTCTTTATTGTAATCAGTATCCAAGGAATCTCTCATTTTCATTTGCACCTCCATTTTAGGAATATCCTGTATATGGCTCGAACGGTTGTTTTTTGAGTTATCTGATATTACCCGAAATCTTGGGTTCCAATTTCGGTTTTTTCTTTTCAGTTTGAAAATTCCGAGAATTTCTTGGCGTTAAAAACTTAAACGCTTTTTATTCTGATCCTTACTCACAAAATTTCGCATAAAGTTTCCGTTTTTTACTCCATTTAATATAAACCTTTCTTTGTTGATTGATTAGAAGATCAAATTAATCAAATAGTATTTTTCGTCGAACTCTATGAAAAGTGACATTTTACGTCCTAATTTCCGACTGAAAAATCGACTATTATTGAAGGCAAGTGTTTCTTGTCCGCAAACACTATTCGTCCGCTATGGTTACTATGATACGACACCATTACCTATCTTAGTAACCACTGCGGTTACTATGATACGGCATATTTTATGTTTAAATGAGACTGTAGTGTAGATTGTAGATTAGTGTTGATAATAATCAAGAATGGATAGTGATAGCGATATGAATATCAATAACACTCTTCCCTAGCTGCGAGAATTGGCAACTACGGCCACGTATCAAAATTTCCGAAACTTATTGCATTTTTGAAAAAACAAAGCATACAAAGCGAAAAAATCAAGAGTATTTAGTCGCGAAGAATTAAACAAATTTCTTTGTTATGACCCAGATGTAACTTATTTTTTGTACAAGGTGAAGTGTTTTGAGTTATTTTGCTTCTCATGCATCTTCTTCAAAAATTGAAATGAATAATTGCACAACTGTACGTTTTTTATTCATCTTTCAGATTGAATTAATTTTGTACTTTAATCAAAAAATAGAGTTGTCACAGTTCAAATCAGAATACATTTTGTTTCTATTCATTGAAATTGTGATCGAGTCTTCAGTTCTAACAGATACGTATTTGATATCATCAAACTGGCGAGTACCTTACTTCCGAAGTATATGAGGTCGACTAAAAGCTGTCTGCAGTTTGCAGACTCGACTATAATAGTTTTAGACTTTTTTTCGTCCTTGGTACATGAATAGCAATTATATTGCGTATCCTTTTGATGGCTCGAATGTTGAATTTACCATATGAAATCATGAAAATGCCATTATGGAAATCTACTGTTATTGCACCGAGGATATATTTCTAATTTTTTCATTAATTATTATTTTCAGATATCAATACAATTCCATCATTTTTGAATTTATGTCAAAAATACTGATATACTTCATTTTTGACAGATCGATTTGTTCAATTTCTCGAAAAAATCGCGATTTCAATACAGTAAAAAAAAATGAGTTATGAGTCATGGGTTATGAAATAACAATAAGAATAAATAGATTCATTAATCGACAAAAGTACAACTACATCTAAATTTTTACCAATCTATTTCATGAAAGAGCAAGTTTCCAAAAATAATGATAGTTAAAGTTTTTTCTTTCAACAAAATGACATCTCATCAAAATTCGTAGAAAACTACTTGGTTTTCTGAGAATTGTTGTTAGAGTCATTATTATTATAACATCGTAATTTACTTTCATTCTTACACCTAAGTTGAACTCTCAGGTACTATTTCTTAGCCATTTATGTTATTTAAAATGTTAAAGATATGACTTCACAAAAGAGTCAAACTCTCTCATTTTGAATTTCGAAAAATGGTTACTATAATTTTAGTCATAGAAGTCATTAACTGTGTTATTGTCTCATTGTGTTTATTGAAGAAATATTGTACATACAATTGGTGAACCCCTGTCGTGTTTAGATATTTTTCAGCATACTTAATCGGGTGGATAATAGAATGTGTTTGTCCAAATTTATGATTTACAACGCTCCCGGTTGAAATGGTTTTTGGGTAGGATGAATTTCTTTAAATAAATGTCATTTGAAGAGAATACTGGAAGAACGGAGGTAAGACCTGACTTTTATGATCGACTGCGTTCTTCTAGTGTTCACTTTCAAAACCTCAATCATATAAATTCATTCATTTCGAAATCCTTAGGTCTTCCAAAGACCCTTCAATTGTTCAATTTATGAAAAATTGAAATATCTCAAAAACGGTAAGCTTCAAGCATATGAAAGCACACTCTGTGTACTAATGGAATCTAATGATGTCAGTGATGGAACAGCCTGTATAAGAAAACACAGACAAATTTTCATTGGTTCAATTATAAAATTTTAATTTTCAATATGACAATTTGAAAATTCGAAAAAACAATTGTCATTACTTATTACACAGATTGAAGTTTTCACTTCTTTCCTACTGCTGACATATGTTTTTCTTCCGATAAATTCATTATTTCAGTATAAACGACGGAATTGAATGACAATTTTTAAATTTAATACATTTATTTTTGGAAATTTTCTATGCAGAACAAGTCAGATTGCAATTCATTAAGCAGAGTTCATTTCGAATAGTCATTACTTCTTTAATGAGAATACTGTCAATGGACTAATCATAAGTCTGAATACGTTGTATCTGATGGCTATTTAATATAATTCCCACATCTTCATTCAGGAATCTGGAATATATCAGAAATAATAATTGGCAGTTCTACCTAGTGCATTTACTGAGACATAAATCAATTGAAAAAGGGTGAAACAACCCAATTAGTCTTGTCAAAAAAGACGAAAAAAAAGTATTAATTTGCATTTAGTTTCAAGAAGTTGGATTTTTGTACAGGGTGGGCAAATTTCGATGTTTTTGCACTACAAATTTTGAACCAGGGGAAATAGACCAAATCTAGCAGAGTCTCTCATTTAAAAGTGTCCATCCTCAATAACACAACAACGAATCAGAATTTGTGAAAACACTCGATTTTTGATGACAGGGGGACATGATCTGCGATACAAAGCTTGTTTCTACTAGCAACCTCCTGGAGAGGGTTGCAACCCCATCAGGAATTTGAATAGAGGAAGTGGGAAGTGTTGTATCACAAATGGATACATGGATTCAAATTCGTACGAACCTGCAGTTTGTGTTCTATAAAGTGAATATTCATAAAGTTACAGGGTGTTTTTTATGTAATTATGGTATAGTATATCCAAAGTCACTTGAACTAGTCTATAAAAACGCTTGGCCAGAGATAATTATAAAACAGTCATAAACCATAGGCGCACACTTTTCAAACCCTTGAGTTGAAAATAATATTTTTGAATATGTATGGGACTCAGATGTCGATTCTTTCAGAAAATTTGTGACGTGAGTAGCTTTTGCTGTTACATCAAGAATGATACTATGTCATTCTACGGTATTAAAATTCGATTATTCTTTATTCTCGACCTGTAATATACTATCAAGGAACGTTATCAACGATGATGAACTGATCGTTGCATAGAATTATAAGAGCACGAAAATGTTTGAGATGAATTCGAAAATGTTCTGTCTGAAGATAAGACAAACTAGGGTAGAATAGGTGCATGACCTTGAGATCCTTGAATGACATCCAATTTTCTACGTCAATTTAGCAGCTACGTTGCCGAATTGAATTTTATTTCTTCGTTATTGTAAGGCGAAATTTATGTCCCTCAGTGGAAGCAGAAGGCTGAATGATAATGATGTACAGGGTGATTCATCGCGATGGCCTATTAGTCGTATTGTAATAAATTATTCATTAAGATGGTTGAAAATCCATAAACCAATAAAATTCTCAATTACGAATAATTAATGACATTTCATGAGATATCAAATTTAGTTATCCAAATTTCGATTTTAGTTTCTATGTTTTCCGGAAGTCATAGACGAGTTATAAACTACTCTACTCAGTTAGAAATTGTAGTATTTCCTCAGTTCAAGTTTTTCCTCGATAACTCTTGAATTTTTCGTATTCAGAATCAGAATAAATATTCAAAGATATATGTAACCTATTATTAAAACTGTATCGACTGATGGAAGGAAATGGTCAAATATTTCTATTTTCTATAAAATACTTGATTGATTTTTCGATCTTGGTACGTAGCTGCCAATTCGACGTACTAAGAGCCTCAACATCATATGCCTATTTTTTATGATTTCTCAAACCAGTAATAACTTTGCTAAAATCAGAAAATGTAATGAAAATTTTGTTGGTTGATCTCATTTTAACCAATTCTTCCTTCAGTGGAATGAAGATATTTAGGATGCGAAATCATTTTCTTCAGAACCCGTCATATATCACTTCTGACTTTTAAAGTAAATGAAGGAATAGATTTGATTGCGAAATATTCATTTCTTTTTACATAAGCCATAGAATTGTGCCAAATAGTCATAGTCGAAAACATTAAAATCATCAGTCACACAACGAACTAAAACTACGTAAAAATGCATTTCAATAATACCCCTATGGACCACACTGGTCAATGCGAATTATTAGAAAGTAATTAAGAAGTGATAGATGCAGCCAATGCGTGTAACCAAAAACGCTCTCAAAGTGGAAAGGGGCATACGAGGGGAAATATTCAGCCAATAAGATCAATCAAATCGGGACATTCTTGTTTCCAAGACGATCTGCTAAATACCGGGGTTTATTCGAGAGTATTGATAGCAATATTTTCATAAATTCCAAGGGAATTTCTGGAAACTTGGACAACCCTTGTATAATTGAAATATTCAGGCTTCCTCCAAGTGACTTTGGATAAACTATACTGATAAAACTGAATGAAACAGAGATGTTCTAATTGATTGTATAATTTCTACTGGCCGATGCTTAACGTAAACAGGGTCAGACCGATGCAAAACATTAAGTCGAGCTTACCGATGCAAAACGTAAATTCGAACTGGGACCGTATTCTCGACAAGTGATCTTTCAAAACTTATACGTTCTTTCAGTGCTCTGAACACTGAATAAACGTATACGTTTTGAAAGATCACTTGTCGAGAATACGGTCCCAGACCGATGCAAAACCGCTGCCTGCAATCTAATGACGAGAACTTAGAGCATTTGCTCAATACTGTTTGTTAAAATTTTTTCTTTCAATAGAAATTTATACGATCAATTAGAAGATCTCTGTTTCATTCAGATTTATCGGTGCCATAATTCCAAAAAAAAACTCCCTGTAACTCTGTGAATATTCACTTTATTAGAAGACAAACTGCAGGTTCATACAAATTTGAATCCTAGCATGCATTTGCGTACTACAAATGTAGCGTTCAATTGCAGCACAAAATACCTAGTGTGTAAATGTTGGTTGCCTACACATATTTTTAGTCGTACTATAAGTTTTGAATTGTCCTTTCGTTAGAAAGTTATCGTGTATACGGCTGAACGGTAAGAATTAAATTTGAGGACGGATTCGTCATCAGTGAGTCGAACCTTATCGTTTATCCATAAACTGCTTATGGGAATTTCCAGTGGGAGACCCTGCATACATTACTTTTTTCAGATGCGATGCGAGTGTTGTCCAACTCGGCCTAACGGCCTCGTCGGACAATTTCACGTCGAGTGCAATAAACATTCACTTTTTGCACTTGTTGCATAAATAACTATACTTTATTCGTTCTTTTCTCCATGAAAAATGTACTTCAGGAATTTGTGCAAATAATATGTGGATATTCCTTTCTTTTGCTTATGGGATGCAGATGTACTCGCATCTGAAAAAAGTAATGTATGCAGGGTCTCCCACTGGAAATTCCCATAAGCAGTTTATGGATAAACGATAAGATTCGACTCACTGATGACGAATCCGTCCTCAAATTTCATTCTTACCGTTCAGCCGTATACACGATAACTTTCTTATGAAAGGACTTGGAAACTTGAAATTTTCAGAGTAGGTTTAGATCTCAAATGATTAGGGTTTCCGTAAATATTGACGTTCGAAATTTTAATTTCTTGTTGATGTCGGAACTGCAGTTTCGATCGCGATAAATATTTTCAATTGGATGTAAAATGACAATTAAATGCTTCGTACAAAATTTAATGCTGATGATCACCTGAACAACACCATAAAAAATTAGAAAAGAATAAAGAATTGTATAGTTATAAACAGTTCTCTTGTCTCCAAGGGTGCAACCGGCACATGAATGAATGAGCGCTCAAAAGCTTCTGACTTCCCGTCAGTGCTTTTCAAAATATCTAGAAATGTTTATTAGTTTCCGGAAATGGTTTCAAATTTCTTATATCAAATGGAACACCCTGTATTTTATGGAATTCTCAAATTCCACATTTATTTCATGTAACATTCCATAAAGTCATCTCGATATGCTTTCGAATTATTCGCTGTTTCTGAGCGCTCTTTTACTGAACAGATCGACAAAATGTCTGCATTTTTCGAATCTTGCGCCTGGAATGGTCTCAAGCGATAGTGTTCGACACACTGATGATGAATCCGTCTTCAAATTCAATTCTGTCCGTCAGTCCGCAAACACGATATCTGCCGAACGATAAAAGCTAAAAACTCGAAATTTTCAAAGTAGGTTCGGATCTCAAATGCTACGGTTGAGTTCGTTGAGGGGCGAAATCAGACCAGGGGTTCCGTGAATATAGCAGTTGAAAATTTGGTTTTATATTTATTTCGAAACAGCAGGTTCGATCAAGATGAGACTTTTCATTTGGAAGGAGAAGAACAATTAGAACCACGTGCAAAATGTCATATTAATCGCTCGATCAGAACCATAGAAAAGTGAACTATATCGAAAAAACTGCATAATATTTCTGTGACCATACAATCGATGGAATTGAGATGTTGGAGTATTCATATGAAATACTAATTGCGAGCTCAGTGCAAATTTCAGACTAATCACTAATCAGATGGGATGGACCATCGAATATTAAAGAAGAATATTGGAAAATGAACAACCAATATTTCCATGATTATAGATCCGATCCAATTGAGATTTTGCTTTTAATAATAATAATATTTATTTGCTCCATCAAATATGTTACATGGGAAGTCATGCTATTGTTTGTTTGACTAATGGTATCTATCGAGCACTCGATGGGGGAAAATGTACGATGGGACTCTTCTTAGACTTGGCCAGGGCCTTTGACACTGTCAACCACCGCAAACTATTGGACGTCATGGAGGACCTTGGTATAAGAGGAGTAGCGGGTGATTTGTTTCGGTCCTATCTTGAGGATAGAAAACAATGCGTGGAGGTTAATGGGGTCGTGAGTGAGGGGCAGGAGGTTTTGACCGGTGTGCCTCAGGGGACGGTCCTAGGACCTGTACTATTTCTCATCTATATAAATGAATTCCTGTCTCTTGAGGTGGATGCAGAGATGTCGTCCTTCGCAGATGACACTGTGATCTTGTTTACTGGCTCTACCTGGGAGGAAGTTGTGGATAAGGCCGAGAATGGAATGGAAGAAATGAGAAATTGGTTAAGTGAAATGGACTTGATGCTGAATATGGAAAAGATCAAGTGCATGGTATTCTCTAACAGAGTATCTGGCTTACCCAGGATTCAGAATTTGGTATTGAGGAATGACAGTGTAATTGAGTGCATAAAATCGAAAACTTATCTTGGAGTGGAATTTGACGAACACCTTAGATGGGACCTTCACATCGCCAAGGTGACGAAGAAACTTAGATCCCTATTATTTACATTCAGATGCCTGAAAAGAATCATGGACGATGGTATTCTCAAAATTTTGTATCATGCACTGGTTGAGTCGCACTTACAATATGGAATATCATCCTGGGGTGGAGCGTACAAATGTCACAAAACACAACTCAAAGTTTTACAAAAAACCTTCCTCAAGATTATGTATAACAAGGAACGGACTTATTCCACCCAAAAACTCTTCGAGGAAGTAACCATGTTCGAATTGGAAAAACTTTATTATTTTGGAGTTCTTTGCCAGCAGTACAAAAGGAAAACGGAATTGCCGTCTATAAGCCATACTCACGACACTAGGCACAAAAAAAGATCGGAATATGTCACTGAAAGAGCAACAAAAGCAGTAGGTCAGAGATCATTTTATTATATGGCTCCAAGAGTCTTCTCGCTGGTTCCGCTTCATATCAGAAATGTGAATAGTCCAACATTATATAAAAAGTGGTTGAAGATCTGGTTGAGAGGTATGTCCATGGATGAGATTGACAGGACGCAATCAGCGACATTCATAAGCTGGGAAAAGATCAAAAAAGTCCTATTCTGTTGGAATTAAATAGCAGAATAGTTAAGCTGAATATACTACACAAGGCCAGCAAACTCAAGGGCACAGGCATATCTATATCTCCGGATTATACATTGGAGGAAAGAGAACAGAGGAGAATTTTGGTCAGGCGTATGAAAGAGTCTATAGAAGAAGGGAACAACGCACGTATCAGAGGGAATAAACTTGTAATCGACAATAAGCAGTTGCAGCAAGTTGTAGATGAAAACAGAGCGCAAACTGACTTGGTGAGACCAGAGGTGCAGGGTGTTGCACATAGACCGAGAGGGTTGAGACCTAGGCAACCAAAGGCTAGTGAGCAGATCCAAGGACCGTAAGTGAAATAAGATTGTTTTTACTTTGGGATCTCTGAAAGGGGGTGTTTTAGAAGAGGGGAAATTTATTTGTTTTTTTTTTTTGTTGTTGTTTGGAAAGGGATAGTAATGGACGCATATGTACGCGACATGGAACCAACTAAAATGTTGACAAATATCGCAGAAACCCAGGAGAGCTGTGTACATTTTCTTAGGAAAGAGGCTGACTGTACAAATTTTGCTTTATTTCATAATAATATACGAAGTGTGTCTAAAAACTTTGATGAACTTAGCATTATTGTTGATCAACTAGAAGTGGAACTTGACTGCATCGTTTTAACTGAAACATTCAAAATAGAAAACAAGGATATTTATCAACTTTCTGGATACACTAGTATATACAATGAGGGTGATATAAATAAAAATGATGGAGTTTTAGTTTTTATTAAAAGTACATACACATGGCAGTCTGAAATTGTAAAATTAAATAATATTAAGGCTTTAAAACTGAAAATTACACTGTGTGATGATAAAGTAATACAGGTGATATGTCTATACCGTTCTCCATCACAGCCCGAGACGGAATTTCTGGATGGCCTCGGAAGTTTTCTGGACCAATGTAGAACCAATTGTGAAGTCTCATTTTTTGTTGGTGACATAAATATCAATCTTCTTGATCGGGAAAACGATATTTCGAATGAATATCAGAATATTCTTTATGAGAGGGGCTATGTATCGGCTATAAACACCTATACTAGAAAACAGGGTAATACATTGAGTTGTCTTGACCACATTTTTATTAGAAGCAAATGTTTGGAACAGTTTACTCCTGTCGCTTGGCGAATCAATGTGACTGATCATAACCCAGTTCTCGTGCGATTCTCCAGTCCTGGGAAAACCAAAATTAGCGAAGAAAAAATTGAGAATTATAGAAAAATTATAAATTATGAACAACTCGAGAAGGAAGTAAGGAAAGAAAAATGGGAGAATGTTTACGACGGAGAAAACGCGGAAGAAATGTCTAAAATACTGATGAGTAGATTGTCCGATCTGATAAGATACTGCACGAAAAATATAAGAATAAGGAGCACCGGAAAAAAGCGGAAAGACTGGATGACGAATGGTCTTATGAAGTCTATTATGACTAGAAACTCACTACACAGGGAAATGTTGAGAAATCCTCAAGATGAAGATTTAAAAATTACTTTCAAGAAATACAGAAACTCCTTAAATGATCTAATAAGGAAAACAAAGAACAATTATATGAGAAGTCAGATAAACAAAAACATGGAAAATACAAAAAACTTATGGAAAACTGTCAGAGAGATGAGTGGCAACAGCAAACAGAATTCGGACATCAAGTTTCTCAAGACTGAAGATAAGAAACTAACAGACAAAAAAGATATTGCTGACTGTTTTGCGAAATACTTCTCCGAGATTGGTAAAAAACTTGCCGCTAATATTAGGGAACCGACGACTAAAGTTAACTATCAAAGCAGGCTTATTAACTCATTTGGTCTTGTTGAAACTCATGATGAAGAAGTAAAGAGTGTTATCAGAACATTGAAGTGCGGAAAAGCCCCTGGAGGAGATGGAATTACATCTGAAATTCTGAAACGCCTGATAGATTTCATAACCCCACCTCTCACGTGTGTTATAAACAAGTGCATACAAGAGGGTACGTTTCCATCAATTTTCAAAAGGGCAGTAATAACTCCAGTCTATAAAAACGGCGAAAAACATCTAACCTGCAATTATCGACCGATATCAGTAATTTCTACCTTGGGCAAGGTGTTCGAGAAACTGTTGAAAAACAGAATAACATCTTACTTGGAAAAATATGAACTATTATCTCGCCGACAATATGGATTCATCCCTGGGAAGTCTACAGAGGATGCCATGGCAGATCTCATGTCCAAGATATATAAAGCACTAGATGATGGAATGCCGGCTATGTGCATCTACATAGATTTGGCAAGGGCTTTTGATACCGTTCCCCACCGTGGCCTGCTCACGTCTCTAGAAAATTTTGGATTCAGAGGAAATGAGTACAAATTAATTGAAGATTACTTAAATAATAGAGAGCAGGTGGTGGTGGTGAGCGGGGTCGGAAGCTTTACTACTAAGGTTGAGTATGGAGTGCCCCAGGGTACTGTCCTTGGGCCTCTCCTCTTTTTAATCTACTTGAATGACCTTTTTTCCTTGCCTATATCCGGAGAGATCATAGCATTTGCTGACGATACAGCTATTTTTTATAGAGGACAGGATTGGTGGGTGCTGAAACAAATTGTAGAAGAAGATCTCAAAAAAGTGCTGAACTACTTCGACTCTAAGCTGTTGACCTACAATCCGGAAAAGACAGTCTATATGCCCTTTTGTAATGTCCCATCTGGGCTTCCGGAATACACAGAACTCTCCATATCTCGAGAAACTAACATCAATACTGTGAGGATGGAAACTGAAATTAAATATTTGGGTATCGTTGTAGACTGTTGTCTGAAATGGAATTACCACATCGATGCATTAACGAAGAAACTTAGAAGCTTGCTACCTTTGTATCGATTGTGCTCTAGGTTTTGTGACGCCGGACAGCTGAAAGTTCTATACATGGCACTCGTTCAGTCTTTGCTTTCGTATGGAATTTTGGTCTGGGGGGGTGCCACTAATGTTCACATGAAAAAAATCGAACTGATCCAAAAGAGATTTCTTAGGATACTAATGAGAAAAGATTTTACCTACCCGTCAGATGATCTCTATGAAGAATCTGAACTGCTCGATCCTAGACAGCTGTACTGTGCTCGTATTCTTCAGTACCATTTCAAGACCAAAAGAAACCAAGATCTGGTGTCTCACAGCTATGGAACACGGAAGTTATTTTATAATGTACCAAAAATGCGAAAAACTATTGGTCAGCGATCCTTCGTGTTTCTTGCTCCAAGGACATATAACAAGTTACCTCAGGATGTACAGGCAATAACTACAGAACGGCTCTTCAAGAAAACTATAAAGCGATGGCTTCTTTCTCAGTCCCGACAGCGTGTAACTCAATTGGTCGATTTGAAAAACGCTCAGATTAGATGAAACCAAACATACCAACTCCTTGGCTTCTGTTAGGTCGTATTGGAACAGCTTCAATCAGGAAATATTTTCAAGTCAAATAACCATTCACAAGATTCGTCTTAAATGGTTACAGAGGGAATATTAATATAAAATAATTACAGTTAGTTCCAAATTGTCTTTATTATTATCCAACAGAAATAAATCACATTATTCAATTTTTGTAAAGAATGTATAAATTTTTGTTTATGAAGGAATATTTTGGTTTTGGAAAATTATTGCAATCATGTGTATTACTTTTTTTTGTATTATTTCATGTGGGGATAAATAAAGCATATTATTATTATTATTATTATTATTACCGTGAATTCTGGTTAATGGCACTCTTAGAACATTGAGAGCGATCTGTTCTTTAATTTTCACTATTTCATGCGATCCCGGTTTGGATTGCTTAAAATTTTTTTTCTTCTTGCATTTTTTTTGTGAATTGCCTACAAATATGATTTTTCATAACTGATTGTATATGTATTAATTTTCTGGGAAATAAATCTTATTATTATTATTATATATAGATTGCTCCAGCATAAATTTTATGTTCTAAGAGATATATTCAATACGAAAAACTTATTATTACTTTATAATTCTTTAGTAGAGTCAGTTCTCAGGTATTGTGTGATTGTGTGGGGGGGTCTTACTAAGAACGCTGGAAAGGGTCTACAAATATCACAGAACAGTTTGATAAAAATAATGCTTAGAACTACTTCATCCTACGGATGAATTATATTATGAATCTGGGATTATGAATGTGAGGATTCATTTATCAGACTCTCATGTACATGTTCTCCCAAGATCATCCACTCATTGAACAAGAAAGAAGATACGTGACCAGAGCAGTGGACAATGAGTCGCTTGAGATTAGGTTATTCAGGAAGAGTTGCTCACAACGTTTCATTTTCTATATTGGACCTAATTACTATAACAGAATCCCACTAAATGTTAGAAAAATTAAGAATAGAAGAACGTTCAGTAGGGAGCTCAGGAAACTTTTGTTCGAGAACCGATTCACCTTCGATTTGTGAATTTGATATATTTCATTTTATTTATTCTTTTTTTTTTGGAATCCTTAAGCTATTGATTCTTGCCGTGAAGTGCAAAGTTTGTTGTTCTCCATGTCCGCGCCTCTCCTTTCATCTCATCTAGGGTTTTCTTTTGTTTTTTTTTTTTTTTTGTTTATACTACTTGATAAGCCTGTGCTCAAAGTCCTCAGAAAGTCAGAACAACATGAACAAGCACTGCTTAGTTGTTGTTTCGTCTTGATGGGGATATCATTGAAATTGTTGTATGTATTTTGTACTATATTTAAGCAAATTGTAATTGTGGTTGGAATCTCTCAAATAAAATTAATCAAATATTTAGATTTTTATTATAGGAAATAGTATGGTGATATTAAATACAGCAACAAAAAATGGTATCAGATCAATAAAATAAATATAAATAATTAAACAAACAAAGCTAAATAATAAAAGTAGGCTGAAGGACCTTAGGTCGATGGCCATTTGTTTGTTTATGAACAATAAAGGACTGTTACTACTACTACTAGTAAAAGTGAAGATATTTGGGTAGGTAACCCAAATTACATATTGGAGAATTGTGAGTAATATACAATTCTCCAACAGAGACCTCACTTTAAATACACGCCTCGTAATTAAAATTACAAAAATTAACCTGCTCGAACAAATCTGACTTAAAGGCGTGGGCCGTTAGTTATTTACTTAGCTTCTTCTTGTCGACTCAAGATACGGGTCAAACCAATCCGTACCTTGGTTAAATGGAGGCCACTCAATGTTTTGTTGTTCTCCAAGGTTGTTGCCTCCAGGGTAAGGACCTTGTGGAAGAGGTGGTGCAGGTGCAGCTTGAGTGCTTAATGCTCATTTTTTGTGTTTCTGTCATCTTTAGGCTTTGCCCTTAAGCAGTCAACCTGTTTCCTATTTATCATGTGGTAATGAATTTCAATGACGATATTTGCACATTCTTCCCTATCGAAGATGATAAATCCGAAACCTCTATGCCTGTTTGTTTTGGTGTCCATCATCAATGAACACTCTTGAATGTTTCCAAATCTAGTGAAATAGTTCTTTGAGTCTGCTTCTGTTGTATTTTGACCTACTCCGCCGACAAAGACTTTTTTCTTTTGTTTTTCCGTTAAATTTGGATGATTAGGTGTAAGCTCCACATTGATTTCCCTGGCAGGCCTTTCCACCTCACCTGTGGAAGGTGGCTGGCTTCCTCCAGGCGTGTTATTTTTTATGGGGTCCATGTCGCTTTAATAAAAAAAATTCAATTTGAGCAATGTTTTGGCAGTTCATATTGAATAAATTTCATAAAATATATGATATAAAGGGTCCTCTCAACTCAGGTATGGACCAATTTTATAAAAAAAGAAAATTAATTAATAAGTGTCAGAATGTGACCTTACATACAATCTCTTAAAATTTCGAACTTTATTTTGATCCTTTAATTTATTCCACTAGTATATATCATTCGGTACTTGAAATTTCTACACCTGTGATTCTTGATGTTTTATCGAAAAATTTTACATAGGTACATACACAAAAAATCAACCTTATGATACGTAAATTTCAATTTGATCGAATTGCTAAAATGATCAAACCAATCCGTACCTTGGTTAAATAGAGGCCACTCAATGTTTTGTTGTTCTCCAAGGTTGTTGCCTCCAGGGTGAGGACCTTGTGGAAGAGGTGGTGCAGGTGCAGCTTGAGTGCTTGATGCAGAGGGTGCAGGGGAAGGTATACTTAGCTTCTTCTTCTTGTCGACTCAAGATACGGGTCAAACCAATCCGTACCTTGGTCAAATAGAGGCCACTCAATGTTTTGTTGTTCTCCAAGGTTGTTGCCTCCAGGGTTGTTGCCTCCAGGGTAAGGACCTTGTGGAAGAGATGGTGCAGGTGCAGCTTGAGTGCTTAATGCTCATTTTTTGAGTTTCTGTCATCTTTAGGCTTTGCCCTTAAGCATTCAACCTGTTCCTATTTATCATGTGGTAATGAATTTCAATGACGATCTTTGCAAATTCTTCTCTATCGAAGATGATAAATCCGAAACCTCTATGCCTGTTTGTTTTGGTGTCCATCATCAATGAACACTCTTGAATGTTTCCAAATCTAGTGAAATAGTTCTTTGAGTCTGCTTCTGTTGAATTTTGACCTACTCCGCCGACAAAGACTTTTTTCTTTTGTTTTTCCGTTAAATTTGGATGATTAGGTGTCAGCTCCACATCGATTTCCCTGGCAGGCCTCTCCACCTCACCTGTGGAAGGTGGCTGGCTTCCTCCAGGCGTGTTATTTTCTATGGGGTCCATGTCGCTTTAATAAAAAACAATTCAATTTAAGCAATGTTTTGGCAGTTCATATTGAATAAATTTCATAAAATATATGATATAAAGGGTCTTCTCAACTCAGGTATGGACCAATTTTATAAAAAAAGAAAATTAATTAATAAGTGTCAGAATGTGACCTAACATACAATCGCTTAAAATTTCGAACTTTATTTTGATCCTTTAATTTATTCCACTAGTATATATCATTCGGTACTTGAAATTTCTACACCTGTGATTCTTGATGTTTTATCGAAAAATTTTACATAGGTACATACACAAAAAATCAACCTTATGATACGTAAATTTCAATTTGATCGAATTGCTAAAATGATCAAACCAATCCGTACCTTGGTTAAATAGAGGCCACTCAATGTTTTGTTGTTCTCCAAGGTTGTTCCCTCCAGGGTTGTTGCCTCCAGGGTAAGGACCTTGTGGAAGAGGTGGTGCAGGTGCAGCTTGAGTGCTTGATGCAGAGGGTGCAGGGGAAGGTATACTTAGCTTCTTCTTCTTGTCGACTCAAGATACGGGTCAAACCAATCCGTACCTTGGTTAAATAGAGGCCACTCAATGTTTTGTTGTTCTCCAAGGTTGTTGCCTCCAGGGTTGTTGCCTCCAGGGTAAGGACCATGTGGAAGAGATGGTGCAGGTGCAGCTTGAGTGCTTGATGCAGAGGGTGCAGGGGAAGGTATAGGTGGTTGTGCACTAGATACCATTGTAGGTTTTTGGTGAGGATACCTCAATATTAGAGGTGGAGCATCATTATATGTTGAATATACAGGAGGTGGATAAGGTAGTCGTATACCAGATGTCATTGTAGGTATATGGTGAGGATACCTATAGCCCGAAAATGGTAGTGGACGTTCAGTTTGAGTGCAGGTAGAGTGTGCAGGAATTGGAGGAGCACGAACACTAGATTGCATTATAGGTATTCGGTAAGGAGCTTGTCTATAGCTGGCTAATATAAGTGGAGGAGGTAAACGAGCACTAGCTGCCATTGTTGGAATTGCATACAGGGGAAAACCATAGCTTGGTGGTAATGGTGGAACAGGCCACATTTGCCCATAACCAGCCATAGCAGGCGATCGCGCTTGAGCTGCATCAAAGGGATATGGATATAGCCAAGCACTAGTTCCGGCTCGCATTTTCAATCCTGGATCTCGTCTCTTATAATGCTCATTTTTTGTGTTTCTGTCATCTTTAGGCTTTGCCCTTAAGCATTCAACCTGTTTCCTATTTATCATGTGGTAATGAATTTCAATGACGATATTTGCAAATTCTTTTCTATCGAAGATGATAAATCCGAAACCTCTATGCCTGTTTGTTTTGGTGTCCATCATCAATGAACACTCTTGAATGTTTCCAAATCGAGTGAAATAGTTCTTTAAGTCTGCTTCTGTTGTATTTTGACCTACTCCGCCGACAAAGACTTTTTTCTTTTGTTTTTCCGTTAAATTTCGATGATTAGGTGTCAGCTCCACATCGATTTCCCTGGCAGGCCTTTCCACCTCACCTGTGGAAGGTGGCTGGCTTCCTCCAGGCGTGTTATTTTCTATGGGGTCCATGTCGCTTTAATAAAAAACAATTCAATTTGAGCAATGTTTTGGCAGTTCATATTGAATAAATTTCATAAAATATATGATATAAAGGGTTTTCTCAACTCAGGTATGGACCAATTTTATAAAAAAAGAAAATTAATTAATAAGTGTCAGAATGTGACCTTACATACAATCGCTTAAAATTTCGAACTTTATTTTGATCCTTTAATTTATTCCACTAGTATATATCATTCGGTACTTGAAATTTCTACACCTGTGATTCTTGATGTTTTATCGAAAAATTTTACATAGGTACATACACAAAAAATCAACCTTATGATACGTAAATTTCAATTTGATCGAATTGCTAAAATGATCAAACCAATCCGTACCTTGGTTAAATAGAGGCCACTCAATGTTTTGTTGTTCTCCAAGGTTGTTCCCTCCAGGGTTGTTGCCTCCAGGGTAAGGACCTTGTGGAAAAGGTGGTGCAGGTGCAGCTTGAGTGCTTGATGCAGAGGGTGCAGGGGAAGGTATACTTAACTTCTTCTTCTTGTCGACTCAAGATACGGGTCAAACCAATCCGTACCTTGGTCAAATAGAGGCCACTCAATGTTTTGTTGTTCTCCAGGGTTGTTGCCTCCAGGGTAAGGACCTTGTGGAAGAGGTGGTGCAGGTGCAGCTTGAGCGCTTAATGCTCATTTTTTGTGTTTCTTTCATCTTTAGGCTTTGCCCTTAAGCATTCAACCTCTTTCCTATTTATCATGTGGTAATGAATTTCAATGACGATATTTGCAAATTCTTCCCTATCGAAGATGATAAATCCGAAACCTCTATGCCTGTTTGTTTTGGTGTCCATCATCAATGAACACTCTTGAATGTTTCCAAATCTAGTGAAATAGTTCTTTGAGTCTGCTTCTGTTGTATTTTGACCTACTCCGCCGACAAAGACTTTTTTCTTTTGTTTTTCCGTTAAATTTGGATGATTAGGTGTAAGCTCCACATCGATTTCCCTGGCAGGCCTTTCCACCTCACCTGTGGAAGGTGGCTGGCTTCCTCAAGGCGTGTTATTTTTTATGGGGTCCATGTCGCTTTAATAAAAAACAATTCAATTTGAGCAATGTTTTGGCAGTTCATATTGAATAAATTTCATAAAATATATGATATAAAGGGTCTTCTCAACTCAAGTATGGACCAATTTTATAAAAAAAGAAAATTAATTAATAAGTGTCAGAATGTGACCTTACATACAATCGCTTAAAATTTCGAACTTTATTTTGATCCTTTAATTTATTCCACTAGTATATATCATTCGGTACTTGAAATTTCTACACCTGTGATTCTTGATGTTTTATCAAAAATTTTTACATAGGTACATACACAAAAAATCAACCTTATTATACGTAAATTTCAATTTGATCGAATTGCTAAAATGATCAAACCAATCCGTACCTTGGTTAAATAGAGGCCACTCAATGTTTTGTTGTTCTCCAAGGTTGTTCCCTCCAGGGTTGTTGCCTCCAGGGTAAGGACCTTGTGGAAGAGGTGGTGCAGGTGCAGCTTGAGTGCTTAATGCTCATTTTTTGTGTTTCTGTCATCTTTAGGCTTTGCCCTTAAGCATTCAACCTGTTTCCTATTTATCATGTGGTAATGAATTTCAATGACGATATTCGCAAATTCTTCTCTATCGAAGATGATAAATCCGAAACCTCTATGCCTGTTTGTTTTGGTGTCCATCATCAATGAACACTCTTGAATGTTTCCAAATCTAGTGAAATAGTTCTTTGAGTCTGCTTCTGTTGTATTTTGACCTACTCCGCCGACAAAGACTTTTTTCTCTTGTTTTTCCGTTAAATTTGGATGATTAGGTGTCAGCTCCACATCGATTTCCCTGGCAGGCCTTTCCTCCTCACCTGTGGAAGGTGGCTGGCTTCCTCCAGGCGTGTTATTTTCTATGGGGTCCATGTCGCTTTAATAAAAAACATTTCAATTTGAGCAATGTTTTGGCAGTTCATATTGAATAAATTTCATAAAATATATGATATAAAGGGTCTTCTCAACTCAGGTATGGACCAATTTTATAAAAAAAGAAAATTAATTAATAAGTGTCAGAATGTGACCTAACATACAATCGAACTTTTTTTTGATTTTTAATTTATTCCACTAGTATATATCATTCGGTACTTGAAATTTCTACACCTGTGATTCTTGATGTTTTATCGAAAAATTTTACATAGGTACATACACAAAAAATCAACCTTATGATACGTAAATTTCAATCTGATCGAATTGCTAAAATGATCAAACCAATCCGTACCTTGGTTAAATAGAGGCCACTCAATGTTTTGTTGTTCTCCAAGGTTGTTGCCTCCAGGGTTGTTGCCCCCAGGGTAAAGACCTTGTGGAAGAGGAGGTGCAGGTGCAGCTTGAGTGCTTAATGCTCATTTTTTGTGTTTCTGTCATCTTTAGGCTTTGCCCTTAAGCATTCAACCTATTTCCTATTTATCATGTGGTAATGAATTTCAATGACGATATTCGCAAATTCTTCTCTATCGAAGATGATAAATCCGAAACCTCTATGCCTGTTTGTTTTGGTGTCCATCATCAATGAACACTCTTGAATGTTTCCAAATCTAGTGAAATAGTTCTTTGAGTCTGCTTCTGTTGTATTTTGACCTACTCCGCCGACAAAGACTATTTTCTCTTGTTTTTCCGTTAAATTTGGATGATAAGGTGTCAGCTCCACATCGATTTCCCTGGCAGGCCTTTCCTCCTCACCTGTGGAAGGTGGCTGGCTTCCTCCAGGCGTGTTATTTTCTATGGGGTCCATGTCGCTTTAATAAAAAACATTTCAATTTGAGCAATGTTTTGGCAGTTCATATTGAATAAATTTCATAAAATATATGATATAAAGGGTCTTCTCAACTCAGGTATGGACCAATTTTATAAAAAAAGAAAATTAATAAATAAGTGTCAGAATGTGACCTAACATACAATCGAACTTTTTTTTGATTTTTAATTTATTCCACTAGTATATATCATTCGGTACTTGAAATTTCTACACCTGTGATTCTTGATGTTTTATCGAAAAATTTTACATAGGTACATACACAAAAAATCAACCTTATGATACGTAAATTTCAATCTGATCGAATTGCTAAAATGATCAAACCAATCCGTACCTTGGTTAAATAGAGACCACTCAATGTTTTGTTGTTCTCCAAGGTTGTTGCCTCCAGGGTTGTTGCCCCCAGGGTAAAGACCTTGTGGAAGAGGTGGTGCAGGTGCAGCTTGAGTGCTTAATGCTCATTTTTTGTGTTTCTGTCATCTTTAGGCTTTGCCCTTAAGCATTCAACCTGTTTCCTATTTATCATGTGGTAATGAATTTCAATGACGATATTCGCAAATTCTTCTCTATCGAAGATGATAAATCCGAAACCTCTATGCCTGTTTGTTTTGGTGTCCATCATCAATGAACACTCTTGAATGTTTCCAAATCTAGTGAAAGAGTTCTTTGAGTCTGCTTCTGTTGTATTTTGACCTACTCCGCCGACAAAGACTTTTTCCTCTGGTTTTTCCGTTGAATTTGGATGATTAGGTGTCAGCTCCACATCGATTTCCCTGGCAGGCCTTTCCACCTCACCTGTGGAAGGTGGCTGGCTTCCTCCAGGCGTGTTATTTTCTATGGGGTCCATGTCGCTTTAATAAAAAACATTTCAATTTGAGCAATGTTTTGGCAGTTCATATTGAATAAATTTCATAAAATATATGATATAAAGGGTCTTCTCAACTCAGGTATGGACCAATTTTATAAAAAAAGAAAATTGATTAATAAGTGTCAGAATGTGACCTAACATACAATCGAACTTTATTTTGATCCTTTAATTTATTCCACTAGTATATATCATTCGGTACTTGAAATTTCTACACCTGTGATTCTTGATGTTTTATCGAAAAATTTTACATAGGTACATACACAAAAAATCAACCTTATGATACGTAAATTTCAATCTGATCGAATTGCTAAAATGATCAAACCAATCCGTACCTTGGTTAAATAGAGGCTACTCAATGTTTTGTTGTTCTCCAAGGTTGTTGCCTCCAGGGTAAGGACCTTGTGGAAGAGGTGGTGCAGGTGCAGCTTGAGTGCTTGATGCAGAGGGTGCAGGGGAAGGTATAGGTGGTTGTGCACTAGATACCATTGTAGGTATTTGGTGAGGATACCTCAATAGTAGAGGTGGAGCATCATTATATGTTGAATATACAGGGGGTGGATAAGGTAGTTGTATACGAGATGTCATTGTAGGTATATGGTGAGGATACCTATAGCCCGAAAATGGTAGTGGACGTTCAGTTTGAGTGCAGGTAGAGTGTGCAGGAATTGGAAGAGCACGAACACTAGATTGCATTATAGGTATTCGGTAAGGAGCTTGTCTATAGCTGGCTAATATAAGTGGAGGAGGTAAACGAGCACTAGCTGCCATTGTTGGAATTGCATACAGGGGAAAACCATAGCTCGGTGGTAATGGTGGAACAGGCCACATTTGCCCATAACCAGCCATAGCAGGCGATCGCGCTTGAGCTGCATCAAAGGGATATGGATATAGCCAAGCACTAGTTCCGGCTCGCATTTTCAATCCTGGATCTCGTCTCTTATAATGCTCATTTTTTGTGTTTCTGTCATCTTTAGGCTTTGCCCTTAAGCATTCAACCTGTTTCCTATTTATCATGTGGTAATGAATTTCAATGACGATATTTGCAAATTCTTCTCTATCGAAGATGATAAATCCGAAACCTCTATGCCTGTTTGTTTTGGTGTCCATCATCAATGAACACTCTTGAATGTTTCCAAATCTAGTGAAATAGTTCTTTAAGTCTGCTTCTGTTGTATTTTGACCTACTCCGCCGACAAAGACTTTTTTCTTTTGTTTTTCCGTTAAATTTGGATGATTAGGTGTCAGCTCCACATCGATTTCCCTGGCAGGCCTGCCACCTCACCTGTGGAAGGTGGCTGGCTTCCTCCAGGCGTGTTTTTTTCTATGGGGTCCATGTCGCTTTAATAAAAAACAATTCAATTTGAGCAATGTT
Organism: Harmonia axyridis; assembly: GCF_914767665.1. Classification (NCBI taxonomy): domain Eukaryota; kingdom Metazoa; phylum Arthropoda; class Insecta; order Coleoptera; family Coccinellidae; genus Harmonia; species Harmonia axyridis. The sequence continues at coordinate 14,605,691 of NC_059503.1, forward strand.
TTGGCAGTTCATATTGAATAAATTTCATAAAATATATTATATAAAGGGTCTTCTCAACTCAGGTATAGACCAATTTTATAAAAAAAGAAAATTATTTAATAAGTGTCAGAATATGACCTAACATACAATCGAAATTGCTTAATATACTAGTGGAATAAATTAAAGGATCAAAATAAAATTCGATATTTTTATCGGTTTTTCAATTGGCTGTATTTTCTATAACAATGGTCGTATCTCAATTTGTAAAGGAGCTTTTTGAAGCTTGAAGTTTATAGTTTTGTAAAACGCATACTTGAGTTTGATGGTTTCCTCGATATTTTCAATTCAGCGCTTGATTATCCAAAAAGCCTCCAAAAGCCCTTTTTTATCAACTTTTCCAATTTATTGTAGAGAACGCAGAATATTTTTTCCTGAAAATACCATAGCTATTTCTTGTAGAGAATTCATTCAAGATTTCAAAACAGTCCCTAAATTTTCTGTGCAAACATTGAGTGGTGAGATATTGATAGTTAAAGACAAAAAGGTCCTTTTCAATTCAAAGTTCTATATTTCAGAGAGAAATGCTCGTATCGAAATTTTGAAAAGAGGATATTAAAGCTGAATGAACAAGTTATCTCATCCATACAGTGGTTAAGTTGGAAAAACATTTTCCAAGTCTGTAGGCCAAAAACATAATCTGAAAAAATTTCGCAGAAATTTTAGACACTGTATTCATTAGGATTGAGCGGAACACATTGCTTGGAAAATTTTGTTATCATGAGATCTCTAAACTATAAACATCAAGCTTCAAAAATTTCTTTTTCAAATTGAGATACGACCATTGTTATCGAAAATACATCCATTTGAAAAACCGCTTAAAATTTCGAACTTTATTTTGATCCTTTAATTTATTCCACTAGTATATATCATTCGGTACTTGAAATTTCAACACCTGTGATTCTTGATGTTTTACATACACAAAAAATCAACCTTATAATATGTAAATTTCAATTTGATCGAATTGCTAAAATGATCAAGTGTTCTGTGAACGCGATCATTTTTCTATCGACACGAAGACTTTCATTTAGAAGAAACAATGAAAGTGTTAATTCGGACAATCAAAGAGATTATAGGGAGCTTGCTAGATTCGTCGCTACGTAAGTCGAAGATTTTTAGAAGTTTATAGATCTTTCCCTGTTGTCCTTTTTTTGTGATTTATCGAAAACAAGTTTCAGAATTATTTAATTGATTAATATTATATATATATATATTGATCTAGCCGACCTACACCAAAAGGGCACGAGGCGTCACTGGTAGACATGGTTTATTATTCCATAAAATAATATAATATGAAATATCAATTATAGCTTCAGATAGGAATTATCGACGATAATCAATATCCCCTATCAAAGTACCATCTATATAATCTGATATATCTAACAAATGACAAAGTAAAAATTATTGAAAATGAAAAGAATTATAACAGAAATAGAAATAGTACAGTCCTCTCCTAAACGAGAAGATCGAAATCTATTATCTTCAAATATTTCAGTATAACTATCTCAAAAACGGATCGAGTAATATTACCACAACAGGTACAACAATGAAATTTATAGTGAATCAATATTTGAAAGACTTCATTTTGGATATTGATAATAAATCCACTTTTGTTTGAGGCCGTTCCTATTACAACTGTCAAAATTACTATTACTACTTCAATAGTAATTCACCTAACAAGTCCGGAAAATAGGGTTTTTTTGGACGAATAGACAAAATTCCAGGACAAGCGTAAGCGATTCACAAAAATGAAAGTAAGCTGACATTTTATGCGGGCGAGAAGGCATTCAAAAAATTATTAGTGTTGTTCCTCTATGATTCTAAGGGGTAGAAAAAGCCTGCCCTCAAACTTGTTTCGCATAAACTTTTTCTTTATTCATAATAATAATAAGAATATTAGTTTTGGTTAGACTGATCCATTTTTTTCTGAAATTCATGTTTTGTGTGAATGTAACAAAAATAAACAATTATAAACTTTTCACAGATTAAAAACTATTTTTTGAGCGCCTTCTTTAGGAGGTTTTAACTAAGCAAAGAGAGCCTCAAAAAAAGTTTATATGATAGACCCACCCTATATTTTGACAAGTAATCACTCCCTGAATTTTCTCGCTACTATTCATGTACACCCTGTATAATTTTTCAAAACTTCAGAAAGAATATATAACTCAAATTATAAACAAAAAATACTATAAGAAAATATAATAAAATGTTCGAAACTGGGGGGCGCTGTTTAATATATTGTCACAGGCGAATAACTACCGTCAACTACAGATGATTAAATGTTTACTTTTCAAGTGCAACAAATGAATATATAATAAATCGATTTCCCCACCAATATTTGAAAGAGTCTTATCACACGCCCCACTGATTAAGCCAATACCGGCCACAACTGACACTTATTTCAAATAAAATTAATTATAGTTTCACATAGAAGTAGATGATAAAATATTTGTTCTAATAACTACTGCCATATTTTTTTCCATTATGACCCTTTCGAATGGAAAGATTTCATTAAAACCAACCTGAAATTTTCATTAGATTTGAAATATGAGAAATTCATATTTTGATGAAATAATAACAATAATTTCACTTTATTCCTTTCCTCATTTGATTTCGATATTCTGTTTCAATTTTCTACGTTTACACGATAAAGGGAGTGATGAATATCCAAAAATTAAAAAAAAACAAATAATTGAAATTCGATATTATATAACTTACGATTTATACATTTCTAGAGCTTACTCATTATTCGAAATATTGTCGTATAATGGTCATGGAACTATCACTGAATATTTTTTTTTACATCCTAGCATTTGAAAATATTCAATTTACAATTTTGATTTATTCAAACCCCCCAACAAGAAATCAATGATCTTTAGAGAAAAAATATTAGATCAATCTATAAGTAAAAATTATTCAGCTGAATGCAAGGATATGAACCACATCCTCTTCTATTTTTCATTTGAAATAGTTGGCGTAAAATAAAATTCTGTCTGTGTTGCGCAACTTCGGTAAGTGTAGAAAGAAGTAAATAATTTGAGATTTGCTTGAACCGCCGCATTCGCCATTTATTGTCCTCTACTGTCTGTCACTTACTTCTAAAATTTAAATGTTATTTTATGGCGTATAGTTCTTTGAGTCACTTATTTCTAATTGACACAATAGTGTCAATTAGAAATAAGTAAACTATACGCCATAAAATTTTATTTTGTGTCAATTAGAAATAAGTGACTCAAAGAACTATACGCCATAAAATAACATTTAGATACCTAGAACATATTCATCAATTCACAAAGAAAAAACAATAAAAGCAAAATAAGAAAAAATTTGTACTTACTACGATCGAGAATTGTGTACTACTGGAGAGATTCAAACTTTATGTATATTTGAGAAGCTTACTACTGGTACTACTCAACTACAAGTAGGTAAGTGTTTACTTTTCAGGTGCAACAATGAGTTTATATAGTTAATAAATTTCCCCCACCAATAATGAAAGACTCTTTTCACACTCCCCCAGGCGCGTATCCAGGCCCCACTTTTGAGGGGGGGGGGTGAATTTTAGACTTTCAAAATACTGAAAATGTGAACCCCAGACGCTTCCACAATTTGGGGACGTAATTTTTTGTGCCGTTCATTAATATGGATTTCACAAAAATGTATTGAAGGTGAATTTTTTGGTGATCTTGTAATTAGGGGGGAAAGACGTTACCCCAGTTCCCTTCCCCCCTGGATCCGCGACTGCACTCCCCCACCCTTGTTCAAAGGCAGTACCGACCACAACTGATACTTATCTCAAAGAAAAATAATTATAGTTCTACTCAGAAGTAGATACTAAAATATGTGTTCCAATAACTACTGACATATTTTTCTTAATATAACCCTTTCGAATCGAAAAATTTTATTGAAACACACCTGAAATTTTCACAGCTTGGGATTTGAAATATAAGAAATTAATATTTGGATACCTATTCAAAAAAAGGCGCAATTTCAACTAAGTAAATATTTTTATAATAAGTTTTGTTGATTATTATTCTTATAGAGAAGCTTATGAGAAATTGGGAACTAGCACCTCTGCTGATTCAAAAAAAAAAAATATCACGAAATCCTTTTAAGAATCCCATACATTCCATTTATGTTTAAAAGCTACATCAAGATATAATTTCACAAAGATGTCGAAAGCGGACACAAATATAGTGGAGAAAACGACGAATATGACAGATTTCTCGGATCATTAAAAAAAAAATTTCATAAGGATGGTGCTGCAAACACTTCATTTTCGAGAATCAGAATGTTGAAGTTTGGTTTTTTGTGATTTTCAATCGATAATAATAATAAATAATTTCGTTAAACTGGTATACCTAATTATAACAAAAAAGTTGGACTACGAGAAACACTTTATTATATCTCGAAAACAAAGCGTTTTCGGGCCCATGTTAATAGGCCTTTCTTTTAATGATTATCCAAGGAATCTCTCATTTTCATTTGCACCTCCATTTTGGGAATATCCTGTATATGGCTCGAACGGTTGTTTTTTGAGTTATCTGATATCACCCGCAATCCAAGTTCCAAAGTATATGATGTCGACGAAAAGCTGTCTGCAGTTTGCAGACTCGACTATAATGGACAGTTTTTAACTTTTTTGCGTCCTTGGTACATGAATAGCTATTATATTGTGTAGTATGATGGCTCGAATGTTGAATTTACCATATGAAATCATGAAAATGCAATTATGGAAATCTACTGTTATTGCACCGAGGATATATTTCTAATTTTTTCATTAATTATTATTTTCAGATATCAATACAATTCCATCATTTTTGAATTTATGTCAAAAATACTGATATACTTCATTTTTGACAGATCGATTTGTTCAATTTCTCGAAAAAATCGCGATTTCAATACAGTCAAAAAAAAATGAGTTATGGGTCATGGGTTATGAAATAACAATAAGAATAAATAAATTTATTAATCGACAAAAGTACAATTACATCTAAATTTTTACCAATCTATTTCATGAAAGAGCAAGTTTTCAAAAATAATGATAGTTAAAGTTTTTGCTTTCAACAAAATGACATCTCATCAAAATTCGTAGAAAACTACTTGGTTTTCTGAGAATTGTTGTTAGGGTCATTATTATTATAACATCGTAATTCAATTTCATTCTTAGACCTAAGTTGAACTCTCAGGTACTATTTCTTAGCCATTTCTGTTATTTGAAATGTTAAAGATATGACTTCACAAAAGAGTCAAACTTTCTCATTTTGAATTTCGAAAAATGGTTACTATAATTTTAGTCATAGAAGTCATTAACTGTGTTAATTGTGTTTATTGAAGAAATATTGTACATACAATTGGTGAACCCCTGTCGTGTCTATATACTTTTCAGCATACACTTCCGATCTTTGGTAACTGCTTAATCGAATGGATAATAGAATGTGTTTGTCCAAATTTATGATTTACAACGCTCCCGGTTGAAATGGTTTTTGGGTAGGATGAATTTCTTTAAATAAATGTCATTTGAAGAGAATACTGGAAGAACGGAGGTAAGACCTGACTTTTATGATCGACTGCGTTCTTCTAGTGTTCACTTTCAAAACCTCAATCATATAAATTCATTCATTTCGAAATCCTTAGGTCTTCCAAAGACCCTTCAATTGTTCAATTTATGAAAAATTGAAATATCTCAAAAACGGTAAGCTTCAAGCATATGAAAGCACACTCTGTGTACTAATGGAATCTAATGATGTCAGTGATGGAACAGCCTGTATATGAAAACGCAGACAAATTTTCATTGGTTCAATTATAAAATTTTAATTTTCAATATGACGATTTGAAAATTCGAAAAAACAATTGTCATTACTTATTACACAGATTGAAGTTTTCACTTCTTTCCTACTGCTGACATATGTTTTTCTTCCGATAAATTCATTATTTCAGTATAAACGACGGAATTGAATGACAATTTTTAAATTTAATACATTTATTTTTGGAAATTTTCTATGCAGAACAAGTCAGATTGCAATTCATTAAGCAGAGTTCATTTCGAATAGTCATTACTTCTTTAATGAGAATACTGTCAATGGACTAATCATAAGTCTGAATACGTTGTATCTGATGGCTATTTAATATAATTCCCACATCTTCATTCAGGAATATATCAGAAATAATAATTGGCAGTTCTACCTAGTGCATTTACTGAGACATTTCGATGTTTTTGCACTACAAATTTTGAACCAGGGGAGATAGACCAAATCTAGCAGAGTCTCTCATTTGAAAGTGTCCATCCTCAATAACACAACAACGAATCAGAATTTGTGAAAACACTCGATTTTTGATGACAGGGGGACATGATCTGGGATACAAAGCTTGTTTCTACTAGCAACCTCCTGGAGAGGGTTGCAACCCCATCAAGAATTTGAATAGAGGAAGTGGGAAGTTTTGTAGCATAAATGGATACATGGATTCAAATTTGTACGAACCTGCAGTTTGTGTTCTATAAAGTGAATATTCATAAAGTTACAGGGCGTTTTATCAGAAATAATTTTGGTATTCATTTCTTTTATTAATTTATTTAAAATAATCAGTTCCAGTGGTTTGACTGAGATATTCTTCAATTACTAAAAGTTGAAAAAAGCGAATAAGTCGATCCTGTCAAAAAGGACGAAAAAATCTATATTAATTCGCATATTACTCTCAAGAAGCTGGATTTTTGTACAGGTCATCAAAAATGCTGTGTAAACTTAATACCTAATGAAGAAGATGATTATTTTTCATTGAAATGAATCTTGAGTGTCAATTATTCATTTATTATGTGAAAAAATATTACCTGCGTTGCTGGATCTTTTAAAATGGTGAGATCTGTGACTCTTCCAAATTGCTGGAAATGTTTCAGCAGCGATTCCTCGGAGGTTTCACAGTCTATCCCATTGATTATTAGCACACTAGTGCTAGGTCCTGGTGAAGGGGTCGATTGGCTTGTGGAAGGTGGCTGGCTTCCTCCAGGCCGTTCCACCTTAACTGTGGAAGGTTCTGCTTCATTCTTCATTTCAACTCCTGCTGAGTTATTTTCTATGGTTCCTTTAGTTTCCATGTCGATAAACCATGTCTATGTACAATTCAATTTGAGACATGTTTTCAAAACGTTTTGGCAGTTCATATTGAATAAATTTCATAAAATATATGATACAAAGTGTCTCCTCAACTCAGGTATGGACCAATTTTATAAAGAAATAAAATTAATAAATAAGTGTCAGAATGTGACCTTACATATATAATTGAAATTGCTGAATATTACAACTATAAACACAACAAAAATTTGTTCATTATTTTCCATAATCAACAAAAAATCTGAGCCACTCTGAAATATTCTTTTACCTACCGCTCAGCTCGGACCAACAAATAACTTAGTTGTCTCACTAGGTATGCTAGGTCCTTTATGGTCTGAGTTTTTAAAGTTCTGAGGGTCTGGGATGGCTCTCCATATCAAGCCCTGCGGTTGGGTTATTTCTTTCGGTACCTTCAGTTTCCATACCGCTGAAATGAAAATCAATTTTAGTCATGTTTCCAAAATAAATATCTATATTTAATACATTTTTAACAACGTGTAACTTAAATAAACATTCGAACATAATAATAAAATGACAGTGTTCAAAGTAAACAAGTGTAAAATCAAAAGAAAAATCCTACCGATATATATAATATATAAATTGCACTTCAATTTTTGTTTGTTCGCAAACTCCATATCTCGATTCCATCGCCTGAATTCCACAGCCACCGACTGCGGTCTAGACTTATCAGATCTCACCTTTTTTTATAGCCATATGTTGAAAATTATTTATATCATTCTCATTGATACCGATACCCATCTGAGCATCGAAAAATAATTTGTTGGTTTGGTGAATTTATTTTCAAAGGTTCAGTGAGGAAGTTTAAAAAACTCCACACTTTTTCATAAAAAGTATTTTAAAAAGGAAAAAATGTATTTTAAGTGTAATTATTCTTTATGGATTCAAATTTCAATCCAATAGATGATTTAGGATAAGTGGAATGAAATAAAGAATAAACGTGCTCAACTGAATTCTAATGAATAAATGATAAAATATATGAATTGAATTCAGGTTTAGAACCTTCTGCTGAGTTTTGACTACATATAACGCTCGAATATTTCGTTTTTTTTTTATTGATATGATTGAATTGAACAACCGAATTATGCGAATGAACAATTATTTTAAATTCGAATAAATGTTACAGATATTCACGATGCAAAGATGTTTAAGATCAGTGATTTTGATGAAAAAGATCATTAGTGGAATTTGTTTGAATCGGAAGAATTATTTAATTCGTTATTCCAGTAAATTTGTTTTTTTTTGTCTAAGATTATCGAGTAAAATAATCGGATGATACAGATGATCTATAATTAAATTCGAATGCTCCCACTCCCAATACTAGATAATTGGATATAAAAAATGAAGAATATTATAAAATAATGGAATATTGTATGAAATAATAAAACTTCTTATATTTCTCAAAAAGGATCAGTTGGAAGTGATGAAATGGAATTGTTTTCTTATTTTGCATTCCATTCTGAGGAATCAACATTCTGATTAGAGAATTGAAAAGAAAATAATCCAGAACCCCAAGAGGCAATAAAATTCGGCAACGTAATGCCCGCCACTCACGAGGCGTTTTCTCGAGACTTTGGAAGCCAGGCACCCAAGAGATTCCAGTCGGGCAGTCGTGCGGCCATGTCCCGAGCTGCCCGACTGTAAAATGATCCGAACGCTCGAACATGGGTGCCTCATGAGTGGCCGCCCTTTAGTGAATGTAGACAAGCCTGATGAGTGCATGTTTTTTTTTAACGTCAATAACTCATAAACAGCACTATGAGGGGATCACGCCAAATCTGGATATTTATGAGTATAATGTATAATGCGGTATCTTTGGAGGTTTTTGATGTTTATTAAATTTGTCGATATTCCTACTGTTGTAGCTGACTGAATTACATCTAATTCGGTAATTTCTACACATGTAATTTTTGTTGATCAAGCTTGAAATGCCGCTCTTGAATTTTCAAACTGCAGCTTGATTTTTCGGGAACATAACTATTCGGATGTCGTTCTCATCAGTTACTCTTAGGGCGAAAAAAAATGAAAAGTAAGCGTTTATTCAGAACATCCTAATAAGTCCGAATAAATCGTTGACAGCCATGAATGCTCAGATGTTGCCTGATTTTCTCTGAGAAAAAACTGTTGAGGACTGTTGTTGGACGAGTAATTAATGTTTTGAAGCTCTTTAAGTTGATTTCAATTGATATCCTAAGTCCCTAAACCAAAAAAAAAATCATATTGATGAATTGTTCTCATTGAATCAAGGAACAACCTCCATTAAACTAATGAAATGTTCAGTATTAGAATGATGACTGACTTTTCCAAAATCACATCCAGCCGTTTATAATAAAGGACCAAATCCTAAACAATACCTCTCTGATTCTGATGATTCCTTTTTTGTCATTTTTCATAAAATGATTTGTAGACCACTTTAGTATATCTACAGATCTATTTTTAAATACTATATTTATTGTACCTACGTTACTTACATAATGTGATAGGTATTACCCAGTGTCAAAAAAATGCTTGAAAAATGAAAAATTATAGAGATTAATTCAATTAATTTGGGGTATTCGAATCCATCAATGGATTCTCCTGTAGGATGTTTTTGTTTCATGTTAATATATCCAATGATAAAGATGTCATCAGAACTCTCCATTTCACGCCATTTTCCTATTTCCTCTTATAGCTTGAAAACAGTTGAATTGATGAGGTTGCGGTTTTCAACAAAATAGTTCTCTTAAAAATCAAGCTCGAAAATTTGCCTTTCATTTTTTCCAGCTCAAAGGGGTTCTGAAATCCCCTCACTAGAAAATGAATTTGGGACATCTAATTCATACTACTGCTGATCCCTTTTAATGTGTAGATATTATCTTTAGGAACTTCTCACTATCAATTTCAATGAGTCAGTTTGATAGCTTCGACTGCTAGGGTCATTAGTCGTGTGAATTAAAGCTCATTTGGGATACACTAATCACTTCATTCTTTTGCTGTATATGGGCAAAAATAAAATTATCATTCTCTTAAAATAAGAACATGAATGTGTAGATATAAAATGAAAAAATAATAAAATATATGATTCACTACATAGTTCGAAGATGGGATGGACATAAAATGTTCGTCCAAATAACTATACTGCCGAATATTTCTGAATTATATCCTTTTCGGTTTTTATTATAACTAACAGAATTGTTTACAGCTATGGATTTGTGAGATATGAAATCCAAAATTCGAAAAATAAGAAAGTAATAAGTAAGTACAAGAAATCAGGAGCTTTTGAGCACTTTTTCATGTATGTGTAAGTATGTCCCTGGAATCCACATAAATTTAACACATGATTTAATAAGTCACAGTCTTGACTGACAGATGGCATTACCAGTTCCATAATACTTTTTTCCCTTAGTACCTACAGGTCCGCTGCTAAGGAATTATTATTATTATTCACTCAATAACATGGGTCGTTGCGGCTCTGTTAGCCTTTCAGGAACTTCCAGGAACCAATTCGATATTTTGTTCTTAATCCTACCTATTCTTACAAACCCAGGGAGGCCGTCGATACGACATTAATCTGAGAACTCAAAAAATTGGTTTCGGATGGTCGGATGGTTCAATACTCAATGCTATTAACTAACTTCTTAATCCAGGATGAACTCCGTTTTGCTTCTTCGTCTTCTTATTTTCATAAATTATACGAAAAAATTTGAAATATTTTATTCATTTCACTTACAATAGAGATGTAACAATGACAATAACAAGAAAATATAATATACTTAAAAATCTACATCTACACAAATCAGTAAATTTTTTTAAATACATATAATAATTCTCTATATTTTTCATTACTTTATTATAATATAAATATTTTTTCAGATCTTATTTATTATAAGGCCATTGATCACTATCAGCTTTGGATATTAAATTGAATTTATAAAAATTACTTCTACCTATACTAGAAACGGTCCTACAAAATGTTTTGGCAAGAGTCATGTGTCCTACAGATCCAACACAAATACTTATTGAATTCGAAAGAAATAAAAATTGTTAAAAGTGTGGATAGAAACTGAAATCCAGAATAAGCAAATATGAACTTTGAATTAAAACACACGTTAAATATCAGTTTCTTTCAAAATTTTTCTGTCAAATAACAGATAAGCTTCGTTAAGTAAAATCGATATAATTAAGCACAAGTGAACGGTTTGCTAAACCTCTGAATAAATCATTGAATATAAGGAGAACTTTTATAATATTCAGAGTGCTAATGAAATTTTCGATAGTCGATGTGATTTTTTAAGAATCTTATCTTCTATCTGAGGATAGAATGCTTATATTATTATCTAAAATTGATAGTTTTATCGAGTCATTAAAGTTATAATTTTTATATATAAATTATTGTAATGAATGGAAAAACTGTTGACTTGTCCTTAAAATCATGAAATACCTAATTTAGATAGAATCTACAGGAAGATATTTACAATAAAATCATGAGCAAATTTTCAGGAGAATATTCAAAATCATTTTCTTGATAAATATGTCAAATCCATTATATCTGTCCATTGGAATTCTGGGGAAGGTGGAAGAGGTGCACTTTGGATGCTCTGGCTGGGTGATTGAGGAGGTGCACTAACACCAGGTGCCATTGTTGGCATTAGGTAAGGTGAAAATCTATAGCTGACTAATGGTGGATAAGCTCCATATATTCCCCCATAGGCAGTCATATCAGCTGATTGTACTTGAGTTGCAGCAACTGCATGGAAATGAGCGTGTGAAACAGGATATGGGGTGGCAGCAGTCCAAACACCAGGGGCTGCAGCATTATGAAGTCTCATTCCTTGGCCTCTCATCATCGAACGATTATCTTTATATGGGTTTCTAGCAGCAAGAGTCCCTTTAGGCTGCAACACTTGAGAAATGTGAGAAAGCAACGAATCCGAACCCCTTTGTCCTCTGTAAACATTGAAAATTTGAGATTACTTACATATAATACTTGCGAAATTAATTTTTGTTAAAACATCTATAAGTATGCGAATTTTGGCTGAAATATTATCAAAATGCATAACCTGCAGAACTTAGGTTTCCAATGTGAATAGAAAATTTTCAAGAAATTATTTCTCATCGAGTTAAATGTTTCCGTTATATGAGAAAATCATACAAGGTACTGTTCACCATTTATCCGGCCTAGTAAGCCTCCAATCTCGGAGATACCAGCCCATACCATGATGCCTGGTAATTACCACCCTGAGCATTACACTGAGGCTGGACCGACCCAGTTGGACAAGCCGAAATATGAAATGCATTGTTTTAAAGCAATATGCACACATCAGGCTGGTTGGGAAGCTTGTACCTGGGTCAAATGTTGACAATGCATTTTGTCCAGCAGGGCTGGACCAGCCTCAGTGGTGATAAATGGTGAACAGTACCTTGACCATTGGCGCTTCATGCGGGATGATAATTGAGGAAGGTATTCGATGTTCCTATACCTAAATTGTAAGATTTCCTATTTAAAAGCAAGTTTTCAACCCGAGGGATATCCTATAATGATGAAAATCAAGGTAAAGAATTCAATTCTGAATGACTTTCTGTTCTAACTGTTACATTGGTCTTTAAAATAATAAAAAAGGGAATTATGACTAGTCAGTAGCTGCAATAAAGACTTACATTAGAATAGAATAGAACAGAATTTATTAATTACTTGAAAAATAACAAAAGAAGTTTACATTTCATCACATTAAATCCTAGTTTTGACTTATATGGACATTACCTTGAATATTGTAACTCAGTTGATTTTCTCGGTCTTAGTACAGTCACCTTTACTGGTCCTTGCACCTTCTATGCAAAAAAGCTCAATTGCATACCAATGCCTACCTCATCTGACCTTTGAAGTAAAATATTGATTAGAAAACGATTATGGATGTTTGCTGTATGCCCTTAAATGTACAAATATAACAACATTTTAGTAATTGATGACAAGCGGTTGAAACTTACCGTCTATTTCACAGAAATGAATATTTTTTAGGAAATAAGAAAATCCAACATTTTATTCAATTTATATTTTTTGAATTACTGGTTCACATCCATACCAATACGCACACTTTTGTTAGAAACGTAAAAATCTATATATGTATAACACCAGAGGCAGAGGGAGTCCTTTCACTTCCCAATTCATAATACCACCTTATTCATTAAAAATTTGAGCCAGCATGGAAATCAACGATTTTAATAAAATAACGATAAAACTTTTTCATTACCATTCAATACCAATGAAATAAATGTAAAACCCGAAATAAAGTCCGTGGAGTAAATTTTGGAGATTACCGTGTTAAGACAGACTGACAAAAAATTTATTTTTGCATTCTGTTACCCCTTTCTTATCGCCCACGCTAACTTATTTACTACTTCATGAAATGTATACACATCAGTTTCTGCTTCTCTATAGTATTGATGCATATATCATATAAATTGAAATATATAGCTTACTGCCTCCTGTTTTATAATAATTTACTCAATTTTCAATTTATTTGAAATGTTTCTATTTCCATAAGCAACTATTCTTACAGTTTGTATTTTTGTATCATTCAAAATATTGTGTAGTTATAATTTTCCATAATTTAAGTTAGTGATTGTATATTTATACATTTGTGTTGACACATTTCTTTATGTATATATTACACCTATAGTGATCGGAATTAATAAATACCTACTGTTATTAATGTTATTATTACTATCTGTGGTATAACTTCTATCCTTGCAGCTTGCGGAAGTATTTTCATAGCTTTTATCATGACTATAGGTCTTTTTCAAATGTTTAAATTGTTTGGATCGGAATTTGGCAGCTAATAATAATCAAAGTTCGCATTGTTTTTTCAATACCGCATCGTCCAAAGTATTCTACGCCTAATCAACTTCCGCCGAATTTGTTCGAAAAAAGTTCATAACTTCGAAAGTTTTATATGTAGGTACCTATAATTGATAAGATATCCAGGCATAGAATCATGAACTATTATCTAACTACTTAATCTAGGGATAACTCTGATCTAGATCTCTATGATTGTAACTAATCCTTTTTTTCATTAATTTCTCGAAACAAATTATAATAATTTATTTTATCAACATTACTTACAATAGTGATCTAACAATTTCTATGACTAGAAAATATAATGACTAATTCAAAAGTGTGTGTGTGTACATCATCTACACGAATCAGTCAATTTCTTTACATATGAATACAATTTCTTCTAATGAGAACACACTTGAGGAAGACAAAAAGGCAATTTTCAATATATATTTACTGGTCAATACGGGGTTATCAATACGATATTATCATATGCATGTTTTTTAGATTGCATTTATTATAAGGCCTTTTATCACCATCAGATTTGGATACTAAATTGAAATTACAAAAAATACTATGTTCTGATTAAGCTACTTGGAACAAATATCTAAAATGTTCTAGCAAATACCATATTTCCTACTGATTCAGCACAAATACCAATTGAATTTAATTTGAAGTTTGGATAGTTAAGCTTCAACACTACTAGAAACTGAAATCCAAAATGTACTTGAAGATATTTACACCATATTTATGGAAACTATTAGAATAATTTTTGTAGTGTTGTTTTATTTTATATTGTAGTTTCCAAGTAAATCTGATGAGAATCAAAAGTATACAAGATTCACCTAAGCTACATGCATAGAAAATATCGTATAATCAATATCGTTTTACCCGAATAACTTTTTTGGATTTCAGTTATAATTCTCCAATAAATTTTGTTCCCACCTAGATCCAAGAATCTATAGAAGTTAAAAAAATAGCGGTTACTCTTTTGGAATATATCATGCATTCTACAGTATTTCTACAAGAATACCTAGAAAACGTACATAAAAAAGTAATAGGAGGAGAATGTCATAATAAACTATCATGCTAGGTAAACTTTCTAGCATTACTTAAAGACATGGGACATCTGGATTATTTTGAACTTTTGATTCCAGTTATTATCTATCTCTGCTTGAATTATGATCGTGAAATTAATAGAATTGAATAAATTGAGCAAAATTGTAGGTCCCACATTTTCTATTCTCTATCTTTACTCAAAGGGTTCCCAGAAGATATTGGAAATTTTCCTCTCAAAAGTTTCTAGATATATAGTAAAAAAAATTATTCCAAAAAATGAAGTTGACCAAATGGAAGAAAATAAGCCTATATGTATATTTAATCCATCAAGAAGTATATATTTTAAAATATGGATTATATTTTGGTAATAAAAATACTTATTTAGAAAGTCCATTGATGACAAGAAACTTTATTTGATTAAATTCACTCTCAATCATTCGAAGTCATGTGAAAGATATGTTCAATCAATATGATAAGTTATTATCAACTTTAAAAAGGAATAAAATTGTACTTCTCACATTCTGAAAAATTCGATTAAAACAACATCACACAAATAAAATTAATATTCGAAAGGATAGTGTGCACTTAACCATTCAAATATTATTATCCTTGAACTTGTTCTTTTCTTCAATTTCAATATCGCCGACAAAGTCAATTTTGAATTCAACATGGTGGTCTCAAGAACTATTATTACTTGAGTATAGACGTGGTTTTATTTTAATTTTTTGTAATTCGACTAAAATCGACAAGTTGAGTCATTGAATGACGCCCTCTGCATGTTATAAATATTTTCAATCCTAAGATTCAAGTTTTTTTTTTCCATTAGAATGCTAATATTTTTTATGGTCACACTATATCAAAATTTTTCAATTATATTACAGTAAAGGTTGATCATTGGATATATGTGTGTCCTGTGATCACTTCCACTTCTGCAATTCATCGTTTTTTCTATCATAAAAAATTTACACTTTTTCTGATTGAAGAAAGCTTGTTCCCGATGAATATCATAAAACAATCGTAGGATTAATTTCATGTATAATACCTATATTACTCATTTCGTAAATTATTGTCTGTAATAGAAGAGCACATTTTGATTATTTATAGAACAATGATTAATTAGCCCCAGTTATATCATCACTAGAATGTTTGCTAAGAACAAGGACGTGGATTAGTGAAAATATCACCATAATCCAGTTGGGGAGGTACAGTTTCATGATTTACCATATTATAAATACTCCCACTTTTAAAATCTGAATGATTACTGATACATATGTAGTACTTTCTTGAAGCATTTTAATGTTTACTGAAATCAAAATTTTAATAGCTTCATTCTATTTTGCTTTGCATTTATTGATTTCATCAAGCAATTGAAATCATGATCAAATTAATTGTACCATTTACTCATTATTTTCTTACGGTGATGAAATGCAAATAAATGCATTCTATATCTAAAAAATTACAACTATGGAAGCTGAACTAACAGAATAATTATGACCGGTGCTGAAAGATATTATGGATGACACTATGGAAATCTAAATTTCTTGAGAAGCCAACCCAGGATTGAAACCAAATGAAGCATACATTACAAGGAAGATGTTTTGAACATGCGTATTTCTGAATACCCTAAACTTCTTCGCACAATATATTCATTTCACCGACTCATTGGGTTTCTTATTCAATTCTGTAGAAATATTTCTCATGATTTTGAAGCATCCTTAAGCAAGTGCTGCACTGTAACATTATAGCTTTTTCATCATAAAAAAGAAATGTGGTTAGTTACAAATGTTCAAAATTATCAACTGATATTAGTATTTATAAGAAGACATCCAAGAGCTTGATGGTAATTTTTAAATACATCAGCACCTGATTTTAGTTGAATTTTAGTCAAATTCTCAGTCAGTAGGGACTGTTCACTTTATGAATGAGCAATCAACAAATACGCATTTATGCTCTTCTTGAGGTTTTTACCAAGCTAAACACTGATTTGAAGAATATCAACAAGCAGCATACTACTTCATGAAACTACTTTATTGAAATAGCTCTACTACAGAGTGCATAAACGACCATAAAATTAAGTCGTCCCTACACACTACACACACAGTTACATTCTACAGATACTAAAGTCTACTTACTATATCAACTTATACATTAGTTTAATACCTACGGTATATTCAAAAATACATACGACATGGCTAAACATAAACATCTACGGAACAGGTTAATAGGAGTGCCTATACTTCATAGTAATCATATTATTTTATAACTACATCAATATTCTATTATTACCTTTTGCTAAGGCGAACCTTCGCATATATTCAAGCCAACCCTCTTATAAGACTACATTATATACAAAATCCTAAGGGTTCACTCAACAAGTGAAACTAAAGTTTTATTTGTCTTAACATTTATAATTGAATATAAAAATAGAGGGTTCATTCTGTCTCACAACGCTTATTGCTGTCAATTTGAATTAAATATACAACTATTGTCGCCTGTTACTTAGTTCCAAGTCGATCTAACAATGAGGGGAGATCAAACACAATTATTGAAAAATCTCATTACAGAATCAAAAAAGTAGAATGTGAATAAAAATGGAATCAAATAATATAACAGTATAAAATGAAGCACAACTGAATATCATTGAATTACTGTTATTATCATTGATAAAAATAATTTCAATTAATTAGAATTAAATATGAAGCAACAGACTTGCAACTGAGTTGGAACTACCATCTGCCCAACAACTATCACAAGGCTCATAGGTTTTTGTTCCATTAGGCGTCTCACTTAAAACTAAGCATATATCAAACCTTATGAACATTTTAAAAATACTTATAGCAATCTTAAACTAAGAGCGTATCAGTCTGTCCATAATACTGAATATTACATCTTCAGAAAGCTATAATGCAAGAATTGAAATAAGGCGTCAAAAGAATAATGTTTACAAGATGAAGTTAATATCAATGCAGAAATATACAACCTTACAATATCAAATAATTGTTGAAAAATGTGGGGCAAAGAAGTTGCTCTTAGTTAGATTGCTCCATGGCACTATGCCAGGCAATAGACGCATTGGTCCTTAGAATCACACAAATATAAAAAATCGATGCACAGCTACAACAGGAATGTCGGCAGGTCTGTCTCTCTCTGGTTAATATGATTGTAAGTAAACAAGGCAGTTCACCTCGATGACTAGATCTGCTTGATAAAACAAATAGTTCAATTCAAAAATTCACTTGAATTGTGAACATGTACATTATTAATCCATAACACATTACTTCTAAAGAATGAGATCTTAATAAGGTCTGGTATTTAAGTGAGAATTGGCATTTACTGAAATTTGGAAGAAAAGATTCATTTCGTCGATAAACAAACATAGGCATCTACTTTTAGGAAATATACATTACAAATTATAAATTATCACGTTTTGTAATTTAGAACTAGAAGTTATGCCAATTTAATTAGTGTGAAATGTTTTCACAACATTCAACAATATCTAAAAATTATTCAAAAAGTTTTAACAGACACTTAAAAATAAATATCCTATCAGTCACACAATAAATAATAATATAAAATTAAGTACAGTGCACAACCTAACATGCCTTGATTCTCAACACACTATTGCCTTCAGCAGGAATCTCAGAAACAAAAGTTACGAGAGTAAAATTTGATAATACTGATATTATTGCGAGTTATTGCTAAATACTAAATGAGCAGGGACTCCATTCAAGACCAAAATAAGTTTTATATAATAAAGGAGAAGTTTTTTGTTTATTTTTTTTTAGGATGAACAAGGACAATTCCTGTCAATTATTGTTTGAAAATCCAAGGAAACATATTGAGCAAATATTGGCTCTGAATTATTTAATCTGGTTTAATATCAGTTTCTGTCAAAATTTTCTGTCGATTCACAGATTTGCTTCGTTATGTTAAATCAAGATAATAAAGCACAAGTAAACAGTTCGCTAAACATGCGATTGTATTCAATGGGGACTATTATAATACATATTCAGATAATATTAAAGCATTCGATATGATTTTTTGAGAATCCTAAACTTCTATATGAAGATGGAACAATTATTATTTAAATTATTGATATTGTTATCAAGTCGTTAAAATGATTTTTTTATATTAAAATATTGTTATAAATGGAAGAACTGTTGACTTGCCCTTGAAATCATGAAATACCTAATTTAGGTAGAATCTGCAGAGAGATATTTACAATAAAATTATGAGCAAAATTTTAACAGTACATCCCAACTCCATACATCGCGGACCAATCAACACCTTGGAAACTCGACATATCTACATTTGCCAAGTTATATCCTTGGTAAGGACTGTGTGGAACTGGTGGTAGTGGTGCACCTTGAGCGCCCTGGCTAGGTGCTTGCGGAGGAGCACCAGCTGCCATTGTGGGAATGCCATAAGGAGAGAATCTATAGCTGGCTAATGGTGGATAAGCTCCAAATATTTTTCCGTAACCAGCTACAGCTGCCGATTGTGCTTGAGCTGCAGCAGCTGCGGCAGCATGGGCTTGGACCTGTGCAACAGTTAGTGGGGTGGCAGCAGCCAAAGCACCAGGGGCTGCTGCATTATGAAGTCTCATTCCTAGACCTCCTATCATCAAACGCTTACTAATGAGCGGGGCTCCACCAGCTACAGACTCTTTCGGCTGGGCTTTTTTGCATTCCACCTTCTTATTCTTGATTGTATGGAAATGAATTTCACAAACCCTATCTACTACATCTTCACTTTCGAAGGTAACGAATCCGAAACCTCTATGCCTTTTTGTTTGTTGGTCCATCAACATAACGCATTCATCTACTTTTCCAAATTGCGCGCAATACGCTCTTACTTCTTCTGCCGATGTATCTTGACTCACTCCTCCAACAAAAATTTTTTTGGTCTTGTTTGGTTGCTTGGGTCTATTCTTCGGAGTAGCGTGCTTTGGATCGATTTTCTTCCCATCTAAGGTGTGAATTGGTACTTTTAGTACATTGTCCACACTCGAGGGTTCAGAGAAGGTAATGAATCCAAATCCTCTACTCCTCTGCAAAAATTCAAAATTTAAAATTACTTCCAACTGAAATTTTCCCTCAAAATTTTCGAAATAAATACATGAGTAAATTGCAAAATAAAATGAATAAATGTTGTTTAAATACATTGTTCAAGTTAAAATTTACTAAGCACATTAAGCGATTTAAGGCTGAGACATCAACAATAAGGCCAAAGTTAGGATGAAATTCACCAAAAAACCGGTGATGGTAAAATGGTCTTTTCACCACAAAGTGAAAATTTAGTTTAAAGATTTTCCGCTTGACAGTTGTGCCAATCGGACGGACAGAAATTAAGTTAACCTAGGATTTGCCATCCACTGAGCAGAACCTTATAGGATGATTCCAAAGAGTAATGAACATAGATAGAGGAAGTATACGCAATTATTACATGTTCTCAACATGGTTAGATTACGTTGTCGGATTGTGATATATTTTCAAATCCGCAATTTTACTAGGTATATCATTATGGAAGTATATTATATTATATTTATTTGAGTGATTCCCGATTAAATATGCAAATTTGAATATTTGGTATCCGATATTTTTCCTAATTGTCGAATTTATAATAAGCAGAATATTTATTATTTTCTGTATCTACCTGCTGAAATGCAAGGTTTGGCAAATTTTGCTCTCCTAGTGTCATCGGTTGTTCCACGTCGTTTGGCGTGCTTGAAGTTTGGTTTCTGAATTTCTGATATATTTAGGTATTTATTTCAATATATTTTGAGTTAATATGAAACGCTGATTCATTATGGGTTATAAGTGAGTGTGTTTTTCGTGGAGAAACTCGCGAATTGGGTGAAATATCGTATCACTGATATGTTTTCATTTCCGCGCGCTTCATGTCAAATTTGATAGTTCATGTTGGGGACAAAATTTGCTAACTGAAAATGACATATGCACCCTCTATCTATGTTTATTACTCTGAGTATGAGACTAATTCCAGCTCAAAATTCGAAAGAAGATGTCAACTTTGACCTTTCATAAAAAACAACGCACAGGCGTATCGTCATAGCATCTGTAATGACGCAATCAAGACGTATAAAAAAATCCAGAATCCAGAATTGATGCAAACTGGAATATCTATTTCGACGGCACAAAATACCAAATAAGTGAGACGCATATATTTTCTGTGGGATTGTGCTTCAGTTTGAATAATTCATTTATCACGTGAAAAAAAAATTACCTGAGTTACTGGATCCTTCATTATTAAGACGTCAGTGACGTTGCCGAACATCCCGAAATACTCCCTTAACTTCTCGCTGGAAGTCTGCCAGCTGAGACCACCGACAAATAATTTTCCAGGTGCTGGCTCATTGGAGGTATTAGGTGTGCTCCGTCCTGAGGAGCCTGAATGGCTTCCTCCATTGATTTCTATGATACCTTTAGGTTCCATACCGCTGAAAAAATAATAAATTCAATTATTGCCATTATCTCAAAATGAATTACTGTTATAAACACTGAACCATAGTGAATATTGTAGATAGGCATAAAAATATACTGCGCAAAGTGTATCCTTATATTGCATTCATGATATGTATGAAATAATTCAAGTACCTATTAAATTATCCAAATATCAATTTCAATATTGCCCCATTGAAAAATAGAAAAAAGAGTAAATGTTTATGAATTTCAGTCTAAAAGTTCTTCAAAAAGATTCCGAAACTCACCACAATTTTTATATTGAATTTGTTCATTTGACTTATTTCTATTCTTATCTATTATTCAATGAAATAACGAAATTGAAATAAGTAAAATAGGTATTATAAAGGGTGTTTTTTTTTCGAGGTTTATAACTTCAAGTTGGCATTACTGTTCAAGATGGCGACCGATTTAACAGCTGTCAAGTGATTTATTCTCAGTTTGGTTTGGCAATTCATCATGAATAGACTCACGCCTGAACAATGCTTGCAAACGTTACATCCAGAAAAACTGACTGTTTGGTGCGCTTCATGGGCTGGTGGAATCATTGGTCTGTACTTCTTCAAAAACGATGATGGCCAGAACGTTACAGTCAATGGTGATCGGTATAGAGCCATGATTACTAACTTTTTTATTCCTGAATTGAGCAACCATGGAGCTGTGGTTCCAACAAGATGGCGCAACATGTCACACAGCTCGTGCCACAATCGATTTATTGAAAGACACGTTTGGTGACCGCCTAATTTCACGTTTTGGACCTGTGAATTGGTCTCCAAGATCTTGTGATTTAACACCGCTAGACTATCTTCTGTGAGGCTATGTAAAGTCATTGGTCTATGCGGATAAGCCACAAACTCTTGACCATTTGGAAGACAACATTCGCCGTGTTATTTGCCGATATACGGCCTCAAATGTTGGAAAAAGTCATCGAGAATTGGACGTCCAGATTGGACTACATCCGAACCAGCCGTGGCGGTCATATGCCAGAAATTTTATTTAAAATGTAATGCCACAAGATTATCTTGCGGATAAATAAGATTCATGTCAATCGAATAATCCATCGTTGTTTTATTGCAATTTAAAGTTCTATAGCTCTAAAAAAACACCCTTTATTTATTAATATTGGCTATCGTCTGTAATTGTGATTTCGAGATTATTATGAATAATGGTAGTAGTAACGCTTTTATTAAAAGATATACCAAAGTTAGGGTTTATACAGAATTTGTGAAATATTTATTTTGTTTCCTTATATTTTCAATTCTACCTAATGCTTTTGATCAATGAGATGGGAAAATATAAATATTTCATATAGGTAAATATGAAAGTTGTGGGATTTCATCGATACCACTTCCAAAATTGTAAATCATAGCAATTTTTTTTAATAGAACTCTCTGTATGTTTTCCACACTTCTGAACTCCTTGCACATGTTTTCTCATCATTTCTTGGGCCTGTTTTCACTCATTCATCTCAGAACATAGCATCAAAACAGCCAATTAAATTCGAATTGTCGTGGGCACAATAGAATACCATAGAAATCAGAGAATAAAACGACGTCAATTTCAACTTACATCGAATCCTACTTATTGTTTCCACGGGACAATTCAAATTTAATTGGGAATTTTGATACAATATACTAGCGGAAGAATTGAAATCTAAATAAATGCAGTTGGAATTATGGTGGGTGTTCCATTTAAAAGCATTTGCGTTGTTTTTTTTTCATTTTCCCATCTGCATTTGTTAATTATGAAGGTAATTCATTACGGTGAAAACCAAAAATGTTTTTATCAGTTGAAAAAGCAGGTAGGTGCCAAAATTTAAAGAGACAAATAAATAAGTCAAGCAGAATTTCTTATTTTCGGTATGAAATTTCTAATTTGAATACTAGTTCAAAAGGTATCACTATGGAATACAAAAACTTCAATTATTGATTGAATGGATGGACTAAATATCTTCGATCTCATTAGGTTTACTGGTATTAAAATGATCAATTAAATAAGAATGACGAATTTCGAAAAAAGAGCATAAAAATTGAATAGATACGGCGATACGATAATAAACAAATCTGCATGATATACCTAATTAACGATCTTTAAAAATCTGTTCAATTATGAATATTATTATTTGATTTATATTGACAGACTTGATTCACAAATCCGAACCAATCAATATCAAAGTAATAACAAATTCAAGAATGAAAAATGGAATGAGTTTGTTCCTGTGAAGTTGTAGGAGATTTGGCAACATTAAGTATATTCATCCCCAGCGTGGCTTGGAAAACATGGCAACATGGATGGAAAGGAGCTGGAAAATACAGCGGATGGTTCTTGAACTTATCCGTCTATTTTATTATGGGGTCTTCTTTTTTAAAGGATGAGGATAGATGAAATAATATTCGCTTTGTGGGTCTATTATTTTATTTCTATTTAAATTTTGAAATAACAATAAATAATTTTAATAAGAAATAGATATAATCATGAATCTAATGAAAAGAAAGAAACAAAATGGACATACTAAAAATACAGGGTGGATGGTAAATAATTCCAAATATGCAGGAGTTGATTCCTTGATTAAAACCAAGGACTGTAGTTTCCCTAAAAAAATTTCGGATTCGTATTTCCTACTGCGAATAATCCGTACAGAAAGGGTGGCGAATTCAAAAAAAATCTATGGGACTTGCGTGTTTTTTCAGTCAAGGAATCCAGTGGCAATATCAGAAATGTTTCTTCACATTGCTAATTTGCTTAATTTCCGTGAAACTGACATAAACATCAATCGGTATAATGACATTGACACTATAATTTATAACTGTTCAATTCTTATAAGGACTTTGGAAATCAATAAATTATTTGAAATTCTTGCATTTTCAATTGATATCATATAATAAAATTGAAGCCTTCGAAACTTCATTGAACATAATATCAATGAGAACCTGGCTTCCTGAGTATACAGGATGTATCTCAAGTACATGTCATAATTTCATGGGTGTGGTCCAATTATGAACTTAACAACCCCGAGAATCTAGGGAAAACAAACATATCAATATATATTTTCTCCAAAGACATCAAATCATAGCTACCAAACTTCATGATCGCCACTGAATAATTCTTTGCACTTTCAAATTATGACAGCAAGGGAAAAAACAACGAAGTTTTAAAATATAAGCATTTCAGAGAATATGATTTATGAAATTAAATAAGAACGAGGAAGTTTGAACCATAAAATCGTTTTCGCCATTCATTTTTCATTAAATTATCAGAAGAAATTCGAAATCTATCAAAAAATGAAAAAGAGTGGGTATTTTTCACCTCGAGACACCTTTTAATAGGAATATGTCCTCTTTTTATAGACGTAAAATTACCCCTGAAATTAAGACGAATACTAATGGAACACCCTGTATTCCGTACAAAGACTCGACTTGTAGCAATAAAGTAGCTCACAATGGCGTCCAAGAAAAATTTCATGACATCGCAAAATCGGAGAGAAAAATCCACCATCCGAAGGAGCGAACATGGCAACTCAGTGTTGCCAAGCCTGAAAAATTATTTTCCCCATAATGTGTTCCAAATGTTGCCAGATTTTGAGTAGAATTCCACAAGATTACTGAAATTATTCGTTTTTTGTTTTCATATTATTTCAATTACTGTAACTAAGTTCAGTTTTTTTTTAATGCAGGATACATTTGGGATCGAATATCTGTTTCTGATTTTTGTTTAATTCAAACTTACACGGTCGCATACTGTTATGAAAAAAGGGTATAGAAATGAATTAACTTATAAAATACTGTGATGTTCGTAGAAATTGCTCTAAACCTATGTATCTTCGAAATTTTCTGTCTTATTCTTCGTCAAATTATTAATACTCAGCATTAACTAATTATTTTTACGAAGGTAATTGTTTTGTTGTATATTGAATATCACCTACAGAATTGAATAAAATAGATGTTTCCAATTCTTTCCAGATTTTACACGTTTTCAAAATATTCAATCCAGGGTCCAGACTACATGGATATCATCCCTAGTTCGGAGGGGAATATCCTGTCACCTGGCATC
Organism: Harmonia axyridis; assembly: GCF_914767665.1. Taxonomy (NCBI): domain Eukaryota; kingdom Metazoa; phylum Arthropoda; class Insecta; order Coleoptera; family Coccinellidae; genus Harmonia; species Harmonia axyridis. Next base: position 14,631,250 of record NC_059503.1, read on the forward strand.
GCTGCACCATCTGCACAAGAATCTTAGTTACCAGGATTGTATCTAATTTTGCCCAGAAATTGCTCGATTTCAAAATATTCTATCCAGGATTTGAAAACATAAATCCCTAGTTCTTTGTAAAATCCCGAAATCTGGCATCGCCGCACCATCTGCACAGGACAACGTCGAATCGTGGTTGTCAGAATGTAGCGGTACAGCTGGCGAATCAAGAATACCGCAGGATTTGGCAACACCAAACTCACCCTCCATGGGTTTTTGGGCGGATCAATAACACTTTTATGCACGTGTATGCATTAGTGATGTAAGGGTGCGGCTAGCAGCGCCGTCGCAGCGCTGTTGCTACAGCAACCGTTCAGCGAAGGGTTTGGTCCGCTTAGATCAGTCTCCCCTTGCTCAGTTCGCGTTCGCGTTTTCAGATTGTCGCATCGAAGAGACATTTCAAAATCCCCGTCAAGTCAACACACAATGGCGACGATTCGTCTGTGATATTGTCCTGTCACAGCAGTACTGTTCTTTTAGCTACTGTTGCCACGGGACATGACCATAGATCAATCGCAAAACAGCAGTAAAAAGTGCATCGAATCTATCCAGTGGTGTCTGTATGGAAACTCATTTAAGCTTTCGATGTTTGTACTGTTTGGAAAGGCAGCAAATCTATCTTACTACACTTTATTCTCACTTTTGAAGAGTCGACTGGCTCTATCAATCACCTTTCTATTTAATATTGCACCTTTAGTTATGTAGTTATAGCAAATGTAGATTTGTATAAGGTTTTTAGTCGTTTAGTTGTAACCTGTAGAAGTATGTTGGTTGGTTTATTGTGCCTAATAAAGATTTTCGCAAATATTTCCTTTTTATTCTGCATTTTTCAATGAAACAATGAGGGAGGAACCCCTAGCGGTCGATAAAGTTGTTCGTAAACTAACAAGATTTCATGCGCATACGCATCTTTAGAGGGATTGCTAGATCTATTTTGAAAATGTCCATTTTAAATCTCAATCTAGAAAATAGATATTGCTTCTATGAATTTCTCATATGTAGTGTTCAATGACCATAGATAAATAGTCACTTATAGTAAATAAAAAATCCTATTTCTTGTTTTCAAATATAAGGGATCAGTCAAAAAAGTATTAACGATATGTTGAATCGAATAAACTCAATACGATTTGATTCTTCAGCGAAAGGAACACCCCGTTACAGAATAATATCCAGTAGTTGCTTAGAATGCTATAAAATCAATATCCCTTGTTTTGTAGGTTAGAATTTGCTGCCTCAATGCTGGCTTCCATCTTCCCTATTAAATCAATAGGGGGAAAAGGGGTTTGGAATTTTGAAAAGCCAATGAAATTCCATCATTTGGAATGGTTGCACTTTCAGTTCTTAGTGAATTCTGATCCACTTAATTTAAAGGAGCCCTTTGAGTATGAAAAATCTATATATAGGATTATATGGAATTTGAAGTTTAGAAATACATAGAAGCATGACATCGCATAGTATCTTATAAATATTCTATTTATTGAGCTTGAATCCACGATTTGAACAGATTTTAAATGGACTAGTAACAATTGAATTTTTGCGAGTAATGCATTTTATGATCATAAAGATAAAAAGGAAGAGATGGAAATCAAGTTAGTTTCGAAATTGAAATATGTATCATATACTTAGAAAAATGCCACTGTGTTGGATCAACTACTAATCGTCAATATTTCTTGTTTCCTATGTGTTAATGATCACGATTTAAATTTTCAAATTATCGTTTGATAATCAAAATATAAGGTAGGTAGCTATCATATAAAATGGTAAACTTTTTTCATACATCTAACCTTGATTATATAATACATTAGTGTATATCTGTTTTTAACCTTAGAAAAATTCCAAACATTTTTGTATAAGCTTTGTATGTTCGAGATTCTAAAAGAACTTAATCTAAAAATGCCCCGAAAATAAACGAAGTGAAAAAACTGACTCTCTTGAAATAGTGACAGTTGTTTTTGCATTAATATTTAGAAATAACTGAAAACATTCAAGTAAAAAACACTCTTGTTTCTCTGAGATCCCAAATCACTTTCTGATTTAATCGATAATGTATATTTTCATTCAATGGCATTTTATATGCCAATATCACTTCATGTTAAATGAAAAGACTCATTCATAAAATCTTTTATTTTATCTTTGATGAATGTACTATTCAAATCTCACCTTCCTACTTTTACTGGAAAAATCATTAAAACGTTTTCACAAGCTTGAACAATACACAAACAATACACTCCGTTTGTAAAATGTTTCACTATGAAGAATGAAGGTGCACACATGTTATTAATGTCAATATGAATCATTTTTTTAGTGAGAATTTTGAATGATTTTCAGAGAATTGATGATTGGAATGTGTATAAAATAATTTTACTGATGTAATACATTCAGATCTAACCCAAATTTAAGAAGATAATAAAAAACAATAAATTGATATCGTTCTTAGTTTCACCAAAAAAAATCCGTCATCGACAATTTCGCTTACAATACAGGGTGTTCATAAATTGGAGGTACAAACGAAAATGAGATTCCTTTGATAATTGTAAGAAAAAAAAATTCGTTAAAAAACTCTTTGTCTCTTGTAGTCATACTTTTTTGTTGATTATACCAGTTTATCGAATCTTTAATGATCATTGCTACAGATCGGAAAAAAAGCACCAAAACTAATAATTCATTGTACTGGTAGATCAAAGTTTTTTTATGTTCCTATCGGTGTTCTACTAAAAAAAAAAAAAAGGTTTTCGACGAAAAAATTGGGCACAGTTCCAAAAAAAAGAACACCCGCGGAATTGACATATCACGTTAAAATATAAATTAGGATATTTGTGTCAAATTTCAGTTGAATATCTTATGAGGTGAAGATGCTATGAGAAAAAACTGAAAAAACAATCAAACTTTGAAATTTTTTATCTTGAAAACAAAGCGTTTGAAGGCCCATTTTTATATCACTTTTTCTCTTAAAATTTTCTGAGGTATCTGTCATTGTGGTTCGTTTCTCCGAATTCAGGAACAGACTGTATATCTACTGAATCGAAAATTTTGCAACTATTATAAGGTGATTGTGGTGAATCAATATTTCTACTTCGGTGGTATTCAATTGAAATAATTTGTTGCGGGCGGTTTATTAAAATTCAATCCGGAAAATTTTGTCTATTTTCTATTCTTTTTTCATACATTCTGAACACATTCTTGAAACTCTAGATTAGTCTAAGGAAATATCTAACTATTGGTTTTGCATATATTCGTATACAAATTATAAACCAATATTCTTTTTATGAAACATAAGAGCAACTGACACGAAGTGAGCATTCGAAAGATTTCAAAATTTCTATATCACATTAAACAATAAGATGACTTTGACTAACTATTGTAATGTTCTCTTCAAACCAACAAATTCTAGTGCTTTTTATCTATAATTTTGATATACATACATAATCGTATAATGTTTGTTAAGACAGTTTTTCAAGGTATACTTTGAAATTGTGTTTACCAAAAAAAAAAAGTGTATTATGCGTTGCTGAAGTTTCTCGATTATTTTGATACGAATTCTCTCCAGTGCAAATACTTTGGTGAATGCTTTGTTATTTCTAGATTTTTATTACTAGTAGTTCGTCTGATGAACCTTTTTTTTTATTGAAATCCTTACCTCACCAATCACCAATAATCAATGTTATCTTGTTATTGTAAGACGTCAGATGATGCCAGAATAGTCTTAATCATATGAAAAACTTTAACTATTCCTACATTCTGCTAATTTTCGACCAAGGTACTTTAAGTTTACCTTCACGAAGAATGGTCGCCATTTTGTTTCTGAATGTCCTCTGTTGTCGTTAAGTAGGCTAAAAGCCTCATCCATAATTCCATTCTCTCCTGCGACACTTGAATTATAAAAAATCATTTTAGATTCTCACACTTTTTTTTTCCAAAACGTTGACAGATTCTATCTACACAAAGAGGTTAGTAGATGTGGTAGTGTATTGTCATCGCAAAGAATGAGTTTCGTTTCCTTTTAAACATATTTCGCTGGTTTCATGACTTTAGAATATTTTACAAATAATTGAACAAAATCAAACCATGTTGAAGGAATATGTTCGGAGGAAACGAAATTATCCAAACTTGCTATGAACAACATCCACCACATTATAAGTAATTACTACAACTCGAAGATGGAAAAACAGTAAATTCAAACTGTTATAGAATTTGTGTTTTAGCTAAATTTATAATAATACAAAAGGACATACCTCTAGTAAAATGGTACACTACCCTCATGGCAACCTCTGTTAAATCAATTCAGGGTGTATGAGAACTATCTAATGATTTTCTATAGATACTAACACAGACAGACCAACCATAAAAGCACACGCACGTATTAACCCTGACATATATTATATATATGTAGGAAATTCACAACAAACTATAGCTAGTGATATTGGTAAGAAGCAATTTATCAAGAAGCTGATGATATTAAATATTATAGAATATCGTAAATAGCGCGGTTACCTAAACTAGAAATCTAGATAGGCAATATTCTCGTGAATTATCAAATATATATTATTTGAACATAAATAATTAGCCATATAAGAATGCTCTTAAAACCTATAGGCCATACCTATGTTGACGCTTCATTCAAAGACGAAAAATCGCGTAAAAAGATGTCATGATATTATGTTTATTCCACCGAATAGATATCATTTTTGATTTAATAATTTCAATAACAAACCCTCAGAATCGAAGAATAAATTTTAAATTCCATTCGGTTTACATTCTGAAATTATAGAATCCAAAAATCGAATCAAAAAAATCCTTCTGTCTGCCTTTCGAATACTATTAGAGGTATTTGGGTAAAATTAGTAGCTATACGGGATTGATTCTAAATTCTAGCTCGAGAATAAAATCTTTAATTCCCGAAAGGGAAACAAGATTCAAATTTAAGAAATACATATACATATCAGCAACTTGTGGATTCTAATAAGGAAATGATTATACTAAATACTTTACTTTACTGATCCATTTTATTATTTTTATTTAAACAGCTTTTTCTCTGAGGAAACAAAGAATAGTGTAAATCTGCAGTGGTACGTTGGTTTCATTAGTTTCATTTTATTCAAGGACAGAAAAGGCAAATTCGGTTCTAAACTTTCTGGGTATTTCAACCTCCATAATCATAAGTGATTGTAATCCTGTGATTGTAATCCTTAAAGTTCCATATTCTGAAACGATAATTGGACCTGGCAGAAGATACACTGTCTTGTGGATATCAATCATTCATATGATTGACATTCCATCAATTACACGAACTGCTAGGATAGATCTCGGGTATTAGGATATCGATTGAAGATATTGGCTCATATCCTGTGATTTGAGAAACTCTGATGTGATTTTCAGAAGAAAATTCTGACAGAATGGATTTCAAGTCTTTTTTTATTTGAAAAATTTGAGAAAAGCTGTGAGACGAACGAATCTGTAGTTTTGAAACTATTTCAGCTGAAACGAATGCCTTGGAGTACCTAGTAATATGATTTTGAAGACGAAAATGTTTGTTATACTGCAATCATGGAAACACGGTGGTTGTTCGATAAGATTAGTTGTAAATTTGAATTTTTTGTGCAGAATCGAAGATTATTTGTTCATACATTGGGCATATTGCGACGATAGATCGATAATCTAAAAAATTTTCAACTTGACATGCTTCCTTTGGTTTCAGCTTAGTTGGAAGTTGATCGATACAAGACAATGGTGCCAAAATAACGGATTAAAATTACGAAAATCCCTTCAAATAAGCTTTTAAATGATCAATTCCCATATTTCATAATACTAGTATTTTTTTCAAGGCCTGAACCTGACTAACACACCCTAGTTTCGGGAATGGAAAAAATGAGGATAAACTGCCCGATTTGAGGTAATTCCCAGGAAGAACTGTAACCAATTCCTATCATAAATCTAAATTCTCTCCATCCTAGAAGGTTTCCACAAATACTTTGGGGTTACATTTCGTTGACCTGAGATTTATTCGAAGTTAAGTGAGAAAGACCAGAAAAGGTGAATATTTTTATAGCTCAAGATCGTAGTTGGAATTGCAGAACTTCAATATTATCTCCGGTAACAAAAAAAGACAATAGGTATTCAATAATTTTTTTAAATCCCCTCAAATTTATTGATAAAGTGGATATTTTCAATTTTGTTGAATATTTCTCAGAAAAAGAGCAATCAAAAAAATAAAAGCTGGAAAAACTCGATTTCACAATTTCTTTTTGTGAAGATTGTTGATGTGATGGTTTCATTATTATTTAATAGTATTTCATTGTAAAAATTACTTGGATCGATTATATTCTTACTATTGGAATCTATTTGTGGTTACAATTCGAGGTCATTTCAATTTCCATAAGCTTCCAATGTCGCTTATACAGGGAAAGTAAATATGTTCGAACTTTCGAAATATGAAGCATATTTCATTGTGAAAAATGACTAAAATCGGATTAATCATCTAAACGCAAAGGAAAAGAAATGCAAAGAACGTCCAATTGAGTTCTTTCATCATCAAGTAGTAATAGGTATGAACTATTTTTCAGAACTTTTTGGAATATTTACTAGTATAGTTTTCTAGTCAAATTTATTTTTATCGATCTGATCTATGAGTATATTTAAGCATAGTTAAGTTACCGTTAGAAATATAAAGTAACTTCTCCATACTAAATCTGATTTTTAGGGTTTGCTTAAACTTAAACAGAGAGCAGGTTAATGGAGAGGTTAATTTCCGCGTACTTTGAAACAGATGCTAACACCGAGAAAGGTATAGGTTCGATAAATGCCACGTGCCCAGACTGTTAGGTCCTGATATTCAAACTTTTGATAACGATATAGGGAAGGTTCATCAATTTAAAAAAATATTTCATTCAATACCAGAAAAAACTTCACAAACTCGAATAATTCGTAGCTTTTATCATGTGATGAGAAATTAATCTATCTATCCTTGAAATGACGTGTAGCGCTTGCATTTTAAATCTTTTACGTTTGATGTTTTGCTCGAATTTGGGCATTTTCTACACTAAAATAAGGCAGCCTGAGCAGATTTTGCCTTTCCCATTTAAAATTTGAATTATAACCCCAAAGAGATAGTGTGTATAGTAAGAAAGAATATAACGAAACCAAGTCTTACAATTATAAATAATAATATCAAATAATAATTGTTATAAAAATTATCTTCATGAAAGAAAACGGTTCAATCAATGATTTTTGAAACGTCACGCTAGTATTCCTTTTTGGGGCCTTTTGGAATTTCACCAATGATACTTGATTGTTTGAGAAACATTTATTATTATACAAGGTGTCCCAATTTCGAGTAATGAAATCTGAAAATTTGCATTATGATATTATTCGATATTCTCTACTAAGCTAAATTATTTTTCGCATAACTTTTGTTTTACAAATTGAAAAAATAACCAGGTATTCTAAGCAAGTCCCAAATTGACAAGATTTCGAGTAATTTGAGATTTGATTGATTTTCAAGAAAAATTACCTTCATTTCCTGTATAAGCTAAGATCGCAAAAATATTTATGCTTAGTAAAGAATATTCGAATAATATCACAATACCTATTTTAGGAATTCAAATAGGCACTAGAACTTCAGACACCCTGTATTTTAACAACAATTAATAATCTGAGGAGATAAGAAAATTTCGTCGAATAGCCTTTAATTACACAAAACTGTCGTCTGGGACTGAATTCATCATAAACTAAGGTAGGTAATTTATAATGTTACTATCCAATTCATGAAGTGATTAATCGTAACGATTCAATCATAATAAAAGTGAGGTTTACACCTGGATGTACAGATAATTAATTGAAACGATGCGAATCCAACAATCACATCGATTTTGATATAAATTTGTATTACTTCATTTGGCTTTCCAACACTGAATCGGTAAGCATGGCAATAGGCCGTTAAAATTTCAAAATGATCACGTTCCACAAAAAAAAAAAAATTCGGCAATGTAGGTGTATCCTGTAAATTTACAAATCAAATGATTTTAAGCTCGCGAGAATGCCTATACTATATTTACTCCGATACAACAGATTTACCAATTGGTAATTAATTGGTTTTTAACTAATTCAGTTTCAATTCGTGACAGATTCCTTATCCAATAATTGACTTACTGCATTTTTCTCAAATACTGCAGAATATCCCGAAATGAAAAACTATAAATTTCGCACTTGCATCCTTGGATTATCATTTTTCTATTTCAACCTTAAATGTCTCGACACGTGAAAAACTGCTGAATTATATGTTATTGAATTTCCAGCGGTGAGATTCGAACCCAAAATTATCTCTTTCGAAACCCGAATAACAAATGCAAAAATTAATAACTAGGGAATTTAGAGCTAATGAATAATAAATTCAGTACCAACACACATAGAAACATATGTGTTCAATTATAACGATGTTAGTTTTTTAATTTTGATTCTTCGAGATTTTGCATTGAAGTTCAAAGATGTTACCGAGCAAATATGATGGATTTGGTACAGCAAGGGATTTTCAACAAATTTCTTGCAGATCGCATTAGTAGTTTCCAAGAGAATTTTTGGACAGCAAACAGAAGAAATTTTTTATTCGATTTTTAGATTCTATGTTTCAAAACATAGATTAAATTTTTTCTGCCGAAAGAAACCAAAAGATAATTTTTGGAAATAATAAATCAAAATCTCAATACTTCCGGCTAAGCATTTTCGATTTTGGAATTAATTTCCAAAAATTACTGATGTTACGTTCAGACATTGTCGTAGCTCGTCGGAAGTCTTCAAAAAGGCCGATTAAGTCATAATTATAGCCTTATTGCGATACAGGTCGTATCTATCTGATATTACACCTACCTATTCCTACAGCTATTATACATAAGTTATCAAAACCATTTTAATGTTTTACAGAAAGCCAGATTTTCTAAAATTTTGGTTTCTTTATTAATTTTCATTTGTGAAGAAAAAGGAAGGAATTGTTGAAGAATGAATTTCACGAGACATAAACTACATAGCAAGATGCATATACATATTAAATATCAAATGTTTTAATTAATTAATGATTCCTCCCATGAATTATTAGATATTACAACATGACCTTCCTTTTTCTTGTTTTGTGCACATCAATCTACCTTTATACAATATTCTAATCAAACAAAAGATGATGAAGATATCAACTTAATGAATTCAGATCGAATTCAAATTAACTAACAGGTACTTCAGGAGGTGATAAAAATAGCTTGATGAAATTTTGTATTCGTCAGATCTCGGTAATATTTCAAGTGTAAATTGAAATATTCCTGGATCCGTCTCTGGATTCTGTTCCAGCATGGCCTTATGCAGACAACGCCATGTGCTACCATAAAAACACAGTTCGTAAGATGCACGCTTTTTGGGTAATTGGAGATGTTGAAATTAATTGAGGGAAGAAATAATCATATTCGCAGTTATGATAATTTTTTTCGTCAATTATATAAAAAATGTGACATAATGTAAAGTAGGTATCATATCTGGCCAAATAAAAGAGATCTAAGAAGTCAATGTCAGTTTAAAAGTAAATAGTTTGTCTATAATAAAAATTAATAATATTCATTAGAAACAGTTAACCACCCAATAAAATTAACACTAAAATGAGATGGTATATGCGTCAGATACTAAAAGTTTCGTCATATCTATTGGTAATTCACAACTTCGTTCTCTGTTATAATTGATTTCGACAAAAATTACGGTCCGAGTCATAACCCAAATAGGTAAACAAAATGTAAGTAGGCATTACTTTCAAAATTTCAAATTATATATCGCTTGGGAAAGTTATGAGTGCATCCCAAAATTTCTAATACCTATACCTCCAAATTTATTTACATTATGAAACAGAACAGCTCTTTGATTTCAAGCTGAAAGAGGAAAGAAGTACTTGAATTACTTCAATGTTTCCATAAACAAATTCTTTCGAAAATGTGTTTTTCTGAAAGGGACTCGTAAGGTTATCTTAAAGACCAAAAGATTACATAGACGCATCAACATTTTTGCGATATCTGCAGTTTCCGGTACTAACGATCAATCGATAATGGTCTACGATTGGCATCATTGGTGAAATTGTCGTTTGTTCTTCAGATATTATATTCACAAAAACTGTTGAAACAGACAGAACGTTTCAAATAACAATAAGGCAACAGCTTCAATTAGGCTGTAGCAGAAGATGTTGAAAGATGGTTATCATGAAAATATGAGGTGAATTCATTAAAATATACTTCCAATTACTATTTGGGCAGCATAAATAACATTCAAGATTTGTGTTACTTGTCAGTTATATCTGAGGCTATAAAAATGCATCATTAAATCTGTATCGCAAATCCACATACCAGTATACTTAGAATAAACCCCTAAAGAATAGGTTTTACTGTGGAGCAGTTTTGAGAAGTGACGGGGCCAATAATAAAAGGTCTCAATCTTGGGAACATTGGGTCGAACCCTATTAGAAACACCGGACTACAGATGGCAAGTTCGGCACAAAGCAAAGCCCCCTTCGCAAATCATCCTGCGAAGTCTTTGTTCTCAAAGATACGGCATGAAAAGCAGGTAGAGAATTTTCAAGGTTACTGCAGAGACCGACGACAACAACAAACATCGTGGGCCCCCTGAATGTACCAATTATTATATACAGAACTAGGATATGTTCCAAAAGGAACAATTTTAAACCAACTTACTAATTTTGTATACGTTCTAAGTGGAAACTACTACGCTGACAATCAATATCACTATATTAGATTGTCACCGTATTAATCTCCGATAACTCACAATACTACCCAATACTTTTTGTCATTTTAAATACATAAATACGTAGAGGACACACTAAAATTTGGAATGCATGCCTAATCAAATTAATACATAATATTTGTTTACACAACAGAATTAATTTCATTACGATAATGGTGATGGAGAGTAGTTTTACACCTTCACATGAAGATCAAGATGGTCTAGTGAAAGAAACATTAGTTTGTTTTACTCGTATTAAACAAGAAGCATGGAAAAGTTAACAAGAAATTTGTTTAATTCTCTACAGAATCTGAATCTGTATCAACTCACCCCAAAATGCTGGTATTAATCAGAGGTGGAGGTACAGTGAATGTCGGGAATATCTGAGCTCCAATAAGTTGCTTGTTATCGTACAGCATTTTCTAAACTTTCGACTTGTGATCTTAACACGACCTATCTCAATAGTTCAAAAATTCACTGTGTAAGTATGCGTTGAGAGAGTACAGGCACTAAACCAACAACTGAATGATTCTTATTAGACAGACTGTAAGCTGGGACCCGGTCTAAACTACCCCGCCACCTCTTCAGCTCCGGATCCTGTGTTAAGGCACATGGGCAGCCAATAGGGGAACAGACGGTTAGCACAAAGTGGTTGCATCCACCAGTGGTGGCGGGAAACGTTGAAAAATTTTTTGCGGATAATGGTACAATTGGAGGATTTCGAAATTGCAGTACCTGAAGATTTTTGCAAGGGTAGGATTAGGGTTCTTACAAGAAGAAATGTTGTTTAGAGAATAAATATTTCAAACCTTTTTTTTAATACCTGGAATTTGCCGGAAGAAAAAAAAACCTGGAGTATAGTTCAAAAATCATTCCCTCAAAAATTCCATCAGAAAAATATATTTCTTTTGGGCATGGGAAAAACATAAACTTAAACTCATGGTGCAAAACAATCGAAATATTTAATTCAATATAAACACAATACAGCACAAAAAATTGATGCTTTCAATTCCCATATTATTGCCTTTCCTAAATTTACCTAAATGAACAAAGTATACGATACACTACACTACGATATTTATTATATCAAAAATTGTTTCTAGACATTTAATTTTTTTTCTTTAAAATCATTATTGCTTTCAAAATTGGTATAGTGAATCTTGGAAATAACAATTATGCGAAAAGCAAAGCTGGAGATTTTGGAAGTTGGTCCATTATAAAAATAAAATGATATTATTGATAGATTTGAGACAAAAAAAAACCTATAAAAATGGGCCCGCAAACACTTTGTTTTCGAGATACAGGTTGTTTCCTACTACATAGCTCACTAACTGGATTTTTATGATAATTGGATTTTCCTGAGAACTTCGAGAGAAGTGTTTTGAATTTTTTCTCGACGTTATCGATAAAACAAGAAATCAAAAAGTTTAGAAATTGGCATATTTCGTGATACAAACTCATAATTTGAATAACTATGACAAATTTCAATTGAATGTCTTATGGAGTGCAGATGCTATGAGAAAAAAAAACTGAAAGAAAAATCAAACTTTCCCAACCTGTATTTCGAAAACAACGCATTTTCGAGCACATGTTCATAGGTTTTTTTTTTTAATTATCCGAAGAATAATTTAGAATCACCCCCAAATTGACATCGTAGTTATGTATAATATTAACGCTGAAATGACATGGGCACAGAACGAAGAATATTTATATCTGATAATATTCGGTAGAAGTAAACAGAAAGATATTCAATTAGACCAACATCAATCTATATTTTCTCACGATTGCCAATGTTAGACCAAAGATAAACTCTGCTTTTCTTGAACGACCATTAGAAAACAAGCGAGAACAATACCAGGCTTTCAAGTGCTTCGATCGATTGAAAAATATAACTGTATCTTATCAAATTTCACAAATATTCTAGTTTCATTACAGGAATAGGAAGTACATATTGGATTTCATATAAGTAGCTATTCTTATGGTTTTATACACAGCACCCTATGAGTCATTGTAATTCATACCATTGAGTAGGTCTTCATGTATTGAATTCTGCTAGGTCGTCATTAGACTGAAAAGAATCACGGAAAATTTTGGAGAAAATCTTGGAGGCATAAGTAGCCCTGATTTTAGGACATTCAGCTTTCTAGATTTTGGTTTATTATTTCGCAAAAATAACCTTGTTTAACAAACATTCAATTTGCACTTGAAAATGTATAAGACTAAAAATAGACTACAACATACTCAATTAAAGTAAGCAACTGCAAACATTTGTTTTTCTTCCCTTTAACAGAATGTTTCAAATCATTTAATGAATTATAAATGAATATGTATATAGTGTTGTTTCAAATGGAATCTAATATTTCGTACAGAATAAGTAGTAGTAAAGCAAAAAAAATTTTTTTGGTGAGGCTTACGAGAATTGAACTTTTTGTTCTTAAAATAATGTACCTAACTTCAAAGCTATGAAGATAGATCGGTATAAGAACCGATTTTTAATTTGGAGTTCATGTTCCAATTTTCGAAAATCTTTGAAAAATGAACTAACTGAACCTAATTTAAGATTATTTGATTAAATTCAAATATGTATGAATATAACATAAAAACTATGGAAATTTTTCACGTTTCAATTTTCTATTCTTCATTTGACCTTGAATTTTTTCTGAAACCCATAAATCAGTTTCGCACCAAAACATCACAAAAGTCCACATTCCAAAGCCAAAGCCATATATTCAAAAACCTTGAAAATAAACCCAGAACCCATTTCAAAAGACCTAAGTACTGCATTTCATTGTCGCATCTGTTCATTGCCTTATTGCTTTAAGTAACAAATGGTAGGTACCTGAGTGTTATTTTCGAAAAATTTTAACGGACATCCATATCTACAGTAGAAAGTTATAATATTTGAATTTCACTTCCACCTTCCACAGAAAACAGAGAATAGGAAACTTCAGAAGATTAGGTTGGAATCAAAAATATAAGAAATAATTCATATAATAATTGAAAAGTAGGTTTAAGGTCTAAATTCGCCAGTTAATTAGCACAATCCGCCCAATGGTTTTGGTCTTTCAGAAATATGATATGGCCATATCAATAACAATACGAAGATTTTTTTCTCAGAGTGCATTATGTAGAATCAAATACAAAATATTGCGTAATAAATAGCTTAAATGTTGACATTCATGCAGACCTAATAGCAATTAGGTAGTATCTACATGTCATTAAAATGTAGATAAATTCACATTTTCGTTCTGACAACTTTCAAAATATGATGCCATGGGAGAGATTGTGATGCTTTTTGTAAAATTGTTATTTGATGCTGCATTAGTGCACATCGTAACAATTAGACTAATTTTTCTATTATTTCAGCTAATTGACGATGATTTAACCTGAATTGTTTTAACTGAGACTAGAAATTTTCAGTCCAGGTTTCAAATATTACCAAATCAACAAGAGCACGTCAATGCTTTCTCCAATTGGTTTTTAAAACACTTATGTATATAAAATAATTTTGTTTTGAACTTCTTCCAAAGAGTATAAATCGGATATAAGGAAATTCTTAAAAGGATGCTTTCATATCTACGGTTTATACGTGAAGTGGATTCTATTTTCTAAATACTTCATCGATATTGACAGAAAACTAAAATCAGTCAAAATGTCCGGTTAGCCTTGGAACTATAAAAATATCAGCTATTCTTGTCCCATTTCATTCACAACAGGGCCGATTATTATCGAACTAGTTAAAACTGATGAATTAAAAATAAGGCAATAATACAGTGGAAACGAACACAATATTCGATGAACAATATTGATAGAGCCAATGAAATAACAATATAAAGTTCCATTCAATAAAGCAATTGAATTATGATCAATCAATAATGAATAATATTTTCTGGGAATAAATACCAAATGGGGTGGAAATATCCAAAACTTAATTTTTCAATATTGAACTGGATGTAATATTTCGTTCAGCTTGTTTAATACATCAATTACGTACAGGCAATCGAAAACTCATACAAAGCTTTGATTCTAGATAGGAACAATTTTTCAATTAAGATATTCTAGTGACAGCCGACATTTTACAATAGGCAAATTGCCAAATTCTTCAAATCCTCGCAAATTATTCGATGATTTTAATTGAATACATGAAAATATGGTATTTAAAATTTGCATGAATATTTGTTAAAATATTTCAATTAAGCTGAATTCAAAGAGACTATTAAAATACAGCGTGTAATCATTTAGGAGTATATCGTAAAGTCCCATGTAAAAATGCTTTTGTTTTCAATAATAATTTAAACGTTTTCTTCAGTTGAAGTCATTTTGATGCTCTTTTAAGCAGCAAACTTATTATTCGACAGAATTGGCAAATTTCAGGCTCATATTAATTAAATTCAGCGCCGAGTTGCATTGTGGTGATTAGTTTGTCTCATTACATTCTTTCTACAACAATTGATTTAAGGTAAGATCTCAATATTGTTTTAATTGCCCAGGTATTCAATGACCTCTCTAATGAAAAAATGAAATGGTTCAAACTTCCAAAAAGACTAGCTAAAAAAAATTCTGTTGAAATTCACAGCAAAAAAGGAAAATGCCAATACTGTTATGTTTACTTATCGACGTCATCTCAAGTTCGTCCAATCGATTACGTTATAATAGGTGAGAATTATTAGTTTTCTGCCAACTTAGATAATGCATATAATTCTTGAAACTTCAATCTGAGAGAATGGCAATAAATTGGACAATAATCTTCGAACTATTCAGAAGCCTTTTATGCAATAAATTACAACAAGACAAAGTATTTTTTTTTTCAGTTCAATGAAATTCATTCAAGATCTACTTTTCTGACTGATTCTAATCCTAATGATCTATTCGATCAGCCTTAAGGGCTGAAAAATTAATCAAGACATTAGAAAAAATCCAACAAAGTTTTTATTCTCATTTTTTTATTGTAGATATATCAACTGAAATAACAGAATATACATTAAAATGTACCCTTAATTGGATTGAATAAAAAAATGCAATGTTGTTAAATTCATTTCAGTAATCACGGTGTGAAGTGAAAAATATACAGGGTGATTCACAATTCAGTATCAAGATTTCTGGGGCGTATTTTTCAGGTCAAAATAAATAAGGCTTTTTTTTCCATAAACATGAAAAATACGCATCAAAATCTTGATACTGAATTTTGAGTGACTTAAGATGAACTTGATCATTTATGGGTACAGAATCTCAAGAAGCTTAAAAAAAGCATTAGGTCAGACGAGTTCAAATTTCGTGTAAACAAATTATTCAATGCCCCTCTTCATAATTTGCATTTGCGGTTCAAGGGATGAATATGCCGATGAGAGGTGAATGAGCAACAACCATCTAAAGTTTTCATGAAAGCACTGGATTATCCAGTTTAGAAAATGCGCTCACAACATTCGGTGAAGCAATTTATTCGAGAAACCTGATGATTCAGACACAGAGAAAGAGAGCAGGGCATATACAAAACCACCCTGAGTTTCGCATTCATCTTTCGCACTAATACGTTGAGGGCATAACGACCATTTTTGCAGGTCACGGTGGTACTCTTTGTACTCACAGAGGGTGAATTGTTATTGCAATGGTATTCATCCGGCAACGTCGTGCTTAGGACAGCTGCAGGAACACCTTCTTCTCCAACTGTCTCATATTCATTACTTACTTTTGTTGGCAGAATGCACAAGGTCACCATGGGCGGCGATACAGAGAGATATTCAAGGGGGTTGGAATAGTGAAATACAATGATGGTAGAAATTACTTTGAATATTCGCAAATCTCGTTTTGGGTGGGTAGAATCTAAGAAAGAGGCACTGCGAATTTCACATTATTGTTTTTAATATAGGTACGCAATTCGAATGAAAATTACAAAAATTTTCGATGACTTGAATGATGTGCGGGACATTAAAATCTACTGATCCCTATTGAAAAATTTCTGCTCTTCACGAATATTTCCATCAAATTTCAATATTCCACCATACAGGGTGTTGAATCTCAGCTTGTGAAAAGTCCCATATTTTTCTAATACGGACCTGATTTTTTCAATTAGTTTAAACATCAATCGAAGGACCTAAATTGTTCGTTCCAAATATCAATCAAATATACTGGGAGGTTCAAAAGTTATAAGGAATTAAAAATTTTGGTAATTTCATAAACCACCCTGTACATCGGCTATGGGGAAGATTAGAACTGTCATATATAGGTTTTTTGGACTCGTCTAGGGAAGTTCTACTTCAGGTTAACGTATGTACATTTACCTATGAAACACCCTGTATAGCTGTTTTAGTTAATAAAAGGCATGACATCAACGATCAAATGGAAAAGATAGTTGCCAGAATGTCAAAACAATTCTAGTGCTGCTTACGAAACAAGTTTTGGGATTATATTCCTAATATCTCGAATTAGACATCCGCGACGTCATGTCATTGCTAAAATAAAAAATAATATAGCAAAAGATGTTGGCAACTCGCAATTAAGTTGAATTTCCAAAAAATATATATCGATTGCTTGATTTTTTGCCTTCGAAATTCATGGATCGTATAGATATATAGATGTAGCAACAAAGTTTTGTGATAAAATCGCTCTTATAGTTAGAAAGTTTTCTGGTATATTTCTGTATTTCACAATTTTAGAGCAATTGATGTTAAAATCTGAATGTAGGTGCCAGGTAGTCATTGACATTGGTTATCATATATGTAGATGATTTTCGAGTGAATCGAAATTTCACGAAATTTTTTATTCCAATTACGGATTTCTTAAAATCTGCTATATGTCTACATTTTTTCAACAGTCTTTGTTTCAACTGAGGAAGAAGAATATTCCTTCTCAAAAAAAAAAATTGTGACGTCACTACGTAAACATAAACATAAAAAACTTGCCGCCGAAAAGGTTCTTCACAACGTAAAAGTGCTCCAATTTTGCGAACTGTGACTGCAAAATTTTCACCATTTTTGTACTGAATTTTAACAATGTCAATGCGTTGTTGAAGCATATATCGTTCCATTTTAATGGTGTAGTTTTCACTTGTCAAATTTCAAAAGATGACAGCTATCCAGCGGGTTTTTCAAAATAAAACTTCAATCGATAAATCTGCAAACAAATTCACACTACTATTCAATCGTTTTCATAAAAATGATAATGATTTGAATTTTGAATAAAATAGACCAAGAAAACCCTGTATGATGAAATTTATGTGAATTTCCATCCTTATTTTTTTTATTACATCTATTTGTATTATGTAACTTTTCGTTGTTCCTCCAAAGAGCAAATTGCATGGGAACAATTTCCTGGAAAAGATCTGGCTGTTGATTTTTTTTCACCTGATTGCTCGACTATTTGATCCATAAATAAAGTCATCAGTAATCACCTTTCCGCAACAAAACGGTTAACGTAGAACTCTGTACCTGTTTCCATACAAATAGCCTATATAGATTTTCCGAAAGGTTTTCATTCAATTTCGAAAAACAACAATGCAACAATTTAACAATAATTCCGTTATTTGCTTCTAT
Organism: Harmonia axyridis; assembly: GCF_914767665.1. Classification (NCBI taxonomy): domain Eukaryota; kingdom Metazoa; phylum Arthropoda; class Insecta; order Coleoptera; family Coccinellidae; genus Harmonia; species Harmonia axyridis. The sequence goes on from NC_059503.1 coordinate 14,649,576, forward strand.
AGAAATTGGGAAGGCTTGTTATTGGAAGTGATTAACCCAAACTTCGTAAAAAAAAATCAATTAACTTGTTTAATTCTAAAAAACTTTTAACAATGGCGAACAAGTCGGTTAGAATGAAAAATTACTCTACTCCAATGTTTTGTTTCGATACAATTTGAGCCAAGTATTAACTGAAGGGAGTCATCTGAGTTCCAGAACAAAATTTACGATGTTCTCTAGCTTGTCGAAACTTTGTAATTGATGTTTTTCACATGTCAAACATAACAACTGATGAAGCTTATACGCAACGTATTGAGGAACTTTTTTCTATAAACTAATTGCGAATTAAGGGAAAGACGTTTTCATTAAAACAGTATGACAAATATTGAAGCTATTCTCTGATGGAAAACTTTATAATATTCAGAGGGATGAGGGAATATGTTTATACAAAGTAATTGATACTGATTGTGGTGTCAAGATGAAATTTCGTTCAGGTTTGATAACCATTCCAACTAATAACAAAATTAAAAGAGCTCTACAAATGTCAACTATTTTGAACACAGTTTTTTGGAATCGATATATTTTTCAAAATATAAATTCTACGTGTTTTTGCCATGGATTCCACACCTCACGAAAATTTAATCATTCTTCCTTCCTTGACAATTCTTCGACCTTTCCTGTGAATAATTATCGAAATTCGAAAAAAATCGGTTCATTCTCCGGAAAAGGATATCAGGTTTGATCATATCAATTTTCCAACACTTTTTCACATCAAATTGGCTGTATTTCATCAATAGTACGTTCAATGTTGATTTTTCATTGCTCATTTGTTGTTGGATTGTCGAAGGTAATACCAAGAGTGCTTCAAATTTTATCGGTAAATTTTTCTTTTCGATTTTTTGAATCACTCGTCCTAACGGACTCGTGATTTTGTCAATCGGTTTGTTTAAATGTTTTTGCTTCAAAAAAAGTTTGAGTGATGAAAACAAAAAAATTCTGTACGTTGTTGGAGCATGTATCTTTCCAAGATCAAATGGCATATAGCCTAACGAACAAAAATGAGTTAGGAAATGTCAAAAAATAGTATACATGTTGCCATTATAACCATTTTAAATTTTATCATTGCCATCGGAAAACCCTTTAGGATGCCATTTAATGAAGTAAAGTTGAGTTGACATGTACCTATATATAAGAAACTTGGGACCAATTCTCTCGACATTTATGGGAGTTATTCGATATTGTATTTTCCGCAAAAACATTTTCAGCTTCCTGCATCTTCCGGTTATAGTGGAAATGGATCTCAATTTCAAATGGAACCCCTTTATGGCAATATTGGGATCTACGATGTATTTTAACATAATTTCATCTGAGATATAACACTAGAGTGCGTCATGAGTTATTTCAATTTTTTAGGAATTTCGAAAACGAAATGAATCAAACTTAACAAAAGTCTAATAAGGTTTCATAAGATATTGATGCTGCAGCTAGCTATACAGGGTGTTCCAAATTCGATCCTCACTGAAAGCATATCGAGAACTACAAGACTTAGAGAAAAAATCTTCTTCTTGATTTCTTCTATAAATATCTCAAAAATTCTGAAATATTTTTATCAGAAATTGTTATGGCTTATAACGTTCATATGATACTCATAACATATCAAAGAAATTAATTACTGTTTTACAGACAAACGGAGTGTTTAGTTTTTTTGAATGGGACACCCCATATTTTCCAACGAAGTTTTTCAGCCGCAGATTTGTCTGAAAGCATCCCATTACTGGTTTTCAAAAAATGTCACAACATACATTTATGCACGAAATTTCAATCTGGTGGCATTCACCGTTTAGAAGTTATGCGGAGAATTTTTTTAAATTTTATCAACTTTAAAAGGATATATCTCTCTCGACATGAATTTTGGACCATAAGTTTATTATTCATCAACTTATTTTTTCAATGTACTATCACCCCCAGAAAGCTCGCTCTACATTTTTGTATAAGTCGTAGATAAAATTGGTCTGATCATTCATAGAACCCAAATGTTTCTGTTAAAATTCGATCTCTTCAATCATCAACCATAGTAAAACACATTTTTGGCAAGATTCGATTTTATTATTCAACATAGTTGCCTTCGAGGGCGATACAGCGATTACAACGATTTTACAACTTTTCGATACCAATTTTGTAGTACAATTTGTCTTTCGCTTCAAAATAGACCTCTGCGATTACTTCTTCATTGGCGCTAAATTTCTTTCCAGCGAGCATTTTTTTGAGGTCTGAGAACAAGAAAAAGTCGCTGGGGGCCAGATCTGGCGAATACGGTGGATGCAGAAGCAATTCATGCAATTTTGCCATTGTTTTCATTGATTTGTGACACGGCGCATTGTCTTGATGAATTAGCACTTTATTAAACGATTCAATAACGCTATATAATAATCACTGTTGATGGTCTGGCCATTTTGGAGATAATCAATGAATATTATACCTTGCGCATCCCAGAATACTGATGCCATAACCTTGCCAGCTGACTGTTTTTCCTCGCTTTGGATTCGGTTCATCGTGTGCAGTTCACTCAGCTGACTGTCGATTGAAGCCATGTTTCATCCATTGTAACTTATCGACGCAAAAATTCAGGTTTATTGCACTCAAACAGCTTCAAACACTGCTCAGAATCATCAACACGTGGTTGCTTTTGATCGATTGTGAGCTCCCGCGGCTCCCATATTGCACACAGCTTTCTCATGTACAAATATTCTTGAATGATATGATGTACACGTTCAGATGACAGCTTCACAATGTCTGCTATCTCGATCAACTTCATTTTACGGTCATTCAAAATTATTTTGTGAACTTTTTCGATTTTTTCGTCGTTGACAGCCTCATTTGGGCGTCCACTGCGTCCGCCGCCTTCGGTGCCCATTTCACCACGTTTAAACTTAGCATGCCAACCAATGATGGTTGATTTTCCTGGTGCAGACCCCGGAAACTCTTCATCAAGCCAAGATTTTGCTTCAACTGTATTTTTCCCCTTCAAAAAGCAATATTTTATCAGCACACGAAATTCTCGTTTTTCCACCTTCTTTTCAAATAACAAAAGTAGCTACACTCACAACGCAATTTCTCACAATACAGACTAATGGTAGGACTGCTGTCAAATTTTGACACGTATCGTTTGAAGATTGGTACTAACTAAAATTCATATGGATTTAATACTAGCACCGCCATCTGTGCATCAGACCGGTGACTTTTCAAGATCATTCCCATTCTCCACTATCAAATTGCTGGTTGGTCTACAAAATATTGGTGTATCAACTTCTTGTAGCATAATCGGCTCTGTACTCGGGAGTGAAAAACGTAGAATCGGTGTTATTCAAGCCTGTAATACGAGTCTTCCAGAGGAGTCTTCTACGAAATAGCTCATGTCGCATTTAATCCAGCAGTTACGTTAATTACCCTTCAACCTTAAAGGTATTCTCCAAGCGGTCGTATGGCCTAATTCAATTTTCCGGAAGACCCACGCTGTATTAAGCTTATAATTTAATAACACTCGACTATTGGAAATTCACCCAAGGTGGCCATCAACACTGTACCTTCATAGTCGAGAATGAGGCGGTATCATACTTTTTATTGCGAAATAATTCAGAGGTGTACAACCCAAATCTTCATTCTAGTGAATTTTAAAAATATGGGATTATCTGAAGGGATGGTACTTTTGTGGAAGAGTTCTGGAATTTTTAATTAAGAGGGATAAATAAGACGTTGTGTAAAAAACAACTATGTCCTCACTGATTTATTGCAGCTAAGAGGAGACACTTCTGTGCCCATTATTTTTTCCTGGCATAACAGCAAGTTATAACAATTTTTTAATGACTCAAGTTTATCAGAACTTCTCAAGGATTAGACCCCATTCATTATAATTCTATACAGGGTGAGTCGGGAGGCTAAACTCCAGAAGAGTATTGTACGCGCGAAAATTATTAAAAAAACTTATATGTTCTTATACGATTCTCATCTGTTCTCGATATACAGGCTGTTGAAGTTTGAATACATTTTTTGTAATGATCATACGAGTTTATCGAATCTTTATGAATCATTGCTACAGATCGGGAAAAAACCATAAAAACAAATAATTAATTCATTCACCACAGCTTACTAACTGGATTTTTCATGACAATTTGGATTTTTCTGTGGATTTCGAGAGAATCGTCAAAAAATTTTTTCGAAATCGGTAGCAGAAACGACAAAACTACAAGCTACCATGAAGTTTAGTATATCATCAAAGATTCTTTCTACATTTTTTCAAATCAACAGTGGCTCACCAAAAAAAAAGTTCTGAAAGAAAACAGTGGACACTGTTCCAGAAAAAATATCAACCTGTGGATTTACTATCCAAATTGGCATGTCACATGGTGTGAACTATCAATGATAATATTTATGCCAAATTTCAGTTGAATATCTTGTGAAGATATAAGAGAAAAACTTGAAACAAATTCTAAATTTAACACACTTTATCTCGAAAACAAATGAGAATCGTATAAGAACATATGAGTTTTTTTGAATTATTTTCACTTGTAGAATACGCTCCTGGAGTTTGGCCCGTTCCTCCCGACTCACCCTGTATAAATATCTGGGAATTTTTTTATTGACCGATCGACCCGCCTCAATAAGCTATTTGACAATATTTTTTTGATCAATTTAGTAGAAAAAAGTGTGCATTATCAACAAGCAAACATTTCTGAAAAAAATCAAAGTAGTCAAAAATTGCAATGTGAAGAAGCCGCCAAAATGCAATTATACATAACAATAACAAATGTCATAGTGATATCCGTTTACAAAAGCGTTTGTAAACGCTTAACTTCATATATGTACGCCATTATAGGTGACGTGGTAGCATAATTGATAGATAACATATTGAAAGTCGTAAAAAAATACTAGACGAAACGGAAGAAAAATGCAAATAATAGGTTAGGTTAGGTACTCTTGGCATATTGATATCATTCTAAGTTCGCCTGCCATCACGTTATAATAAATTATTTGAGATTTTTTTCATAATGAATAAAATATTTTTCTTCAAATCATTTATATATCGTGTTGAAAAAGTGAATGAGGATGTCAAAAACTAAATTTAAATCGAACACAGAAATAGTGTTATTGTAACAGTCATCACAACGAGAGTTTGGTGGAACTATTAAAGAATTATTGCAATAATAATCTAATGAATTAATTGAATAATAAACCATAATGTGAAACTAAGCAAATTAAAATTCGAAGCGAGTACCTATGGTGGAAAATATCCCATATAACGAAAGCTATCCCAACTAACCTATATTTTTCAAAACGATTTCCATTGCGAATGGCTTTCCATTCTATTTCCTAGAATTTTTCACTTCGATATGTTGGAGTAGGGAACACATAGAACACGTAGAGTCTGATAATCGAATACAAAATATACGACCGTCCAACGTCCAGAGCTTTTCTCGATAACTACATGAGAGCTACGTGTATGGAATTTGGTACAAAAATACTCCACATTTAACACTATGTTTTATTAATTCCCCTTTCGCACCAATGATATTTTCTAAACAAACATCGTTAAATAAATACCAATGAAAATGTCTAACAGGGGGGTTGGAAGCCGTAAATATGTATATGTATGTATATGTTCAGGAACTGTTGTGAAATTTGCATACATTTATAATTGTGGAATAAAAGGATCAAGAACTGGCTGTGAAAAATATTGAACACATACACATTTTCTTAATTTCATGATCTGTTAGAATTTTTAAGAAATGTTTTTTTGAATTTTTAATTCATCACTTGAAATCGTGTTCTCACATTTGGAGAAACCGAATTTTGTACCAAATTTCATGCGAATACCTCTCACATTCCGACAAATACATATTTTTTCGTTCGAATCCTATAGTAGAATTCAAAAATGTTAGGTGAATTTATGGAATTTTTTCCCTGAACCAATCCAAAGTTCCATTAGTGAAAATAATACATAAAAATCGATCGCTAAATAGGTTTTAAAAAAAAGACCAACTCACAATTGACGAACTGAAAAATCGGATAAATAAAATTTCGCATTTGTAGTCCAGAGTATATCTCAGAAACTTTAGAAATTTCACTAATGAAAAACAAAACAAAATTGAGGGTGATTTCCATAACTTCAAGTCCTTGCCTAATAATGGAAGGGTCTGATACTGAATTATCAAAATTTTCTAAACATACACTAATGAAAATGGAAACATATACAAGGTGTTTCAGGATAACGTCAGAAAAATGCATAATTTTTTTGATAGTTGATTTTCTTAGGATGTATTCAAGTTCTGAACCTAGGCTCCCATGGTTTTAGATGCTTCATATTTTAAATCTAAAAATTAATTTGACTCAGCTTCAAACCAAGAAGAACAAAATATGGCTACACCCAATTTTTGGTAAATAAGCATTTTCGGACCGTGAGAAATGACAAGACATTGCCAATCTCTAACATTGAGCTGGGAATTTTAGTAAGAAAAAGAAAAAACTGAATTTTCATTGATTCTTGATTAATTCACTTTGAATATAGATTATTTCCTTATATTACAGTAGCACGTTTCGGAATCCATGAAAAATATTATATGATATTCAAAAAACCATCCATCAATGCGATAGTCATAGATAGAGAAAAATAAATATGGAATATTATGAAATAAACGAAGAAATCATATTAAATTTTCTATAGGTTCTATAGGTAACTGGACATCCTCAGCAAATATCGTAAAGACACATTTCCTATTCTTCTTTATAATTTCAAAACATCTAAGATATTCATATTAGAACGTGATTTATAATAATTAATAATAATATCCAAGATCGGAATAATTTATCCTGCAAAACAAATTCCATGAGTTGAAAGATGAAGTTTCGTATATCTCAAAGCTCGCGGTATTTTGAGTGATACAAACGTATCTTTATAAACATCTGACAGAAATTATTGCATCTTGCAACTTCCTGATAACTTTGCTAACGAGTTGAATAAGATATTAATCAAAATGAGAAGTTTACGAATACAAAGCTGTAGGCAAGTACTTCAGAAATACCACAATTATTGTAATGCGAATACTTCAGATAAGTAATCGATTCTTACCGAATATGAATTTTTTCGAAACAAATACTCCACGCCTAAACCAATTCAAAACTACCTAACTAATCGTAACGAGTAACGACATATTATTTTCTATGTACCTCGAAAATACTTTTTATTCATTCCCTAACATAAGAACAATTCACCAGTAACAGTTTTAGTGAGTGTAGGGATACCTACAAGAGACTACTACATGGTCATATTTGCAGGTCTAAATTTACAAGAGCCCTAGTGGATATCTACAAATTTAATACATATGTATGTTAATATTCAACTGCCTCTGTTTTAGTATTCCAGTTTAGTACCTAATTACCTACATGAGATCACTACAAATCGATATGCAAGGAGTGTTTAATACAAAATCAACTCACCATTCTAATTTGATATTTGAGGAATACACTGTGACAGCCATAGCTTCCTTTCTATTTTATTATCACCTGAAAAATAAAAATATAGTTAGAAAACAATTTCTCAATATAGAGCTGTTCTATTTGTCACATTTGAGAATGTAAAAAATGTAGTCTGAACATTGAATGGATGTTAATTCAAGAAATATAGGAATGGGTAGATACCACATAGAGCGCGTTTTTTTGGTTGTCATGAGCAGAAACATTAAAATTCATCTCAACTCCTTTTAGGTTATGTGTATCTACAGATGAAACCATCTACTTTCTAAATGTCATCATAAAATATTCCCTGTAGAGAAGCGAAAAGTTACCACCCGCAGAAATCAAACCTGCTAGGTAAATAATCTCCAGCTTCGCAAAAAAATAGATATCCTGGGGCATCAGGAGCGGTATAATTATTTGCAAAAGACCAAACGTTCACGATGCTGAAAGGTTTACTTGATGAAATAAGCACAGTGAAGGGTTCAGCAGTGCCACCCAATTCTCGTTATATAGTTTTCAATTGAATCAAGTTACTTGGAAACTTTTAAGCCTACTTCGAAAAAGAAACTTTTTCAATTGAGATGAATATCTCACTAACCATTGATTCGATGATGAGACTATAACTGGTGTTATTTTGTTTTGAATGCCTTCCTGACAATTTTGAAACTAAGAATTCGAGCGAGAATTTTTTATTTAGACTTTAAATAAGTTTCAATCACCCTGCAATATTTCTTATTGATCAAGAACAGAACCAGAAAATAAGGAAGGAGCAATACTATGATGAAATTGAACGAATTGCGCTTCTAACTGCTTGATCACTTATTCTCCAGATTTAGTTCCTAGTGATTATTGGCTTTTTACATACCTCAGAAGAATGCTCCTGGCAAAGAAATTCAGTACCTACTAATGAATAAGTGATTGTCGAGATTGAAGCAAAGATGAAAATTCTTACAAAAAAGGTATTGAAAATTTATCGTTAGAGTACATGATTCTTGAAGATGACTATGTTGACTAAAAAATACGAATTTTTATTGGTTAGGCCTGGGACTTTATTGAAGTGTGATGGATAGACACAGAATAATTTTGAAAGAAAAATAGAGCGAAGCTAGTATCATTAGAAAATTGTGGAACGGAATTTCTGTGATTGCTATTTTTGTGGCTGTCAAAGCGTTAAAAAAATGATAACTGAAGACAATTGTCAGAATCCTTCGAAGCATAACAAAAGTATTCGTTGTGCAATTAAAAGAACATTACAAACTATTCTGAGACTGTGCTACTAGCTTATTTTTGGGAATTGGCAACCAAACAAAAAATGAAGAGTTCAACATGGTGAACTCAATATTCTATGATGGAATCATTACTGAATGTCAAACTTGGATAAGGTATTAGAAAATAGGTAATTATTTCGAGAACTATTTACAAAGGAAAAAAAATATTAAAAAAATCTTCGGATGGAATTCTTCATCAGTGAAGCCGGATTAAGCTTCTGATTGGAGAAATTCTTTCGACGTTGACACAACAGAAATAAGGAAGTAAGACCCCCAAGGGAAATTTTGTTGGCAAACTGTTTCAACTGTGCACAAAATTATGTTGAATTAGTGAATGAATAAATAAATCAGGATCTCTATTGAATTTGTTCGATGCAGCATGAAAATAATTGCAATTTCACCAATTGAATATCATCGTTAATACAATTCGAAAATCCAACAAATATTTCCTTTCCCTCTGTTGAATTTCTACCACATCGCTTTTTTAGCTAATTAGCATCCATGAAGTACCTGTTTGTAAATACGTTTATGGTACGTTCACAGATATCTAACCCTTTATTTTACTGATAAAAAAGTGAGTCGATTAGATAAATAAATAAAATCATCAATGAATTCTTCTTGAATTTTTTTCAGTTAGCACTGAGTTTGATAAAAGAATTCAACAATATATAAACGTTGTTGAAACGTGCATATTTTCATTATTAAATGATATAACCCACTAAACACAAATGACATAAGAAATATAAAAATAAAAATAGTACATAAAGTTGCCCATAAAACTATTTCAAATTGTATCATTCCTATTGGAAAACCCCTGTAAAATAGTTTTTTCGGCAACCATCCGGGAAGTGCTCACTTCCCGGACGCTTTTTGTCTGAGAAAGTAGCATTTCCCGGCCTAGTCCGGAAAGTACGTACTTCCCGGACTAGGCCGGAAAAGAATCATAGAATCCATAGCAACCGAGAACGGCTGACAGTTCATATGAAATTAGTTGTCAAAAATTTGCATGTTTTTTGATCGCAATCGCAATAAAATATGGAAAGCAGCAGCGATAGTGTTATTTTACATGGTTGCCGAAAAAATATTGTACGCAACACGCCCGAAAATGGTTTTTTAGGACTCACAGACTTCCAGGACTCGCTTACGCTCGTCCTGGAATTTTGTCTATTCGTCCAAAAAAACCCTATTTTCCGGACTTGTTACGTAAATTACTATTTTCGGCAAACGTCCGGGAAGTGCTCACTTCCCAGACGCTTTTTCTCTGAGAAAGTAGCATTTCCCGGGGAAAAGAATCACATCGTTTGTGTCATTGTGAATATGAAAATCTTTGTAGGTATATTTTTAAAAAATGCAGTTGATCATTACCATAGCAACCGAGAAAACGGCTGACAGTTCATATGAAATTAGTTGTCAACAATTTGCATGATTTTTTATCGCAATCGCAATGAAATATGGAAAGCAGCAGCGGTAGTGTTATTCTACACGGTTGCCGAAAAAATATTGTACGCAACACGCCCGAAAATGGTTTTTTTGGACTCACAGACTGGAATTTTGTCTATTCGTCCAAAAAAACACTATTTTCCGGACTTGTTACGTAAATAACTATTTGTCAAAAAATGTCTAATTTTCCATTTACATTGTGAATAATCATTTTGCTGCCTAGGCAGGAAATTCGTTACTTTTCTGCCTAGACCAGAGAAGTAATACTTTGCTGATACATATGTGTCTGCAAAATCAATATTTGCTGTCAATCGAAAATAAAATAGTTTTATTGCAGAAACGTATAGCATCTGCATCTTCCTCAAAGATTTTCATTCCACTCACCCAAAATAGATGATGACCACTTTTCGAAGGAATTCGAAGAAAACTCTCATCCCGATTATCGAACCTCAGTGCGTGTGTCCATTATCTCTGAAGGTTCCATCTAGCCAACGAAGCGAGGCACTTTAAATTGAACATCCTCTCGAAAAACATTGAAACGAACCAGACTGGGCCAATAATCTAACATGTGCGTACATGTTATGCCAGTTTTATGTTATTTATCAATCGGATTTATTGCCGAAGCACTCACGGCCTCAGCCAGTCGATCAGATATCCAGCTCATTACAGGACGTTCATTTGGGAATGAGTAATAGGAGACGTGTCATCATATTTTGGAATCATGTGCTAAATGACAAACTGCCGGGCCGGTAGTGAAAAGCGAGTTATTTTGAACGTGGCAGTTTTCGTAATCACTCTGGAAATCAAAAGCGATATTACGTTCACTCTTCGGGCCCCCAACTTTTTTTTTTTTTTGGAATTATTAATGGAGCGGAATCATTGAGCGTCTGGGATTAGGAGATTTATTTCCTGCATCAATCACGTTCTGCGGGTGAACTGATTTTGTTTTGGTTTATTATTTTCAATAGTAAACCTTTGGAATGTTCAGTTTGCGTTATGAAATGTGTCCGTTAAGTATGGAACAAATTCATTTTTAGCTAAACAGACCATTTTAAGAAATAATCCTGAAACACGTCGATTTTTCATTTTAATTTACCGTATTTTAAAATAATAATCTAATATACAGGTGAATTACTTTCGAGTAATGACGTCACCGTATTTTTTTTTAATAGAACACCCCCATTTTGTCTCAATTTTCCGATTACTTTAGCTGAGCTGATTCCAAAAATGTATCACATGTTGATTCCAATTGGTACAGGGTGGACAAAAATACAATAGTTTTGTGTGTGCTCATAAAGTAACAAGTAACATTCTTTATTAGTTAAATTAACAATATTCTCAAAAATACTTATTGTCTAGCGGTAATTGGTTTGAATGTAACACCCTGTAGTTTGTTACATTTTAGATTAATAAAAATGAGCTGTTTCCAAACATGTTTGGTACTTGTGGTCTAGCACAATCAATCAATTTAAAAAAAAACATAGTCGTCTGGTTTTTTGTGAAATATCATTATTTGTTTATTACCGCTAGACAATAAGTATTTTTGATAATATTGTTAACTTAACTAATAAAGATTGTTACGCGTTACTTTATGAGCACACATAAAACTATTGTATTTTTGTCCACCCTGTACCAATTGGAATCAACATGTGATACAATTTTGGAATCAGCTCAGCTAGAATAATCGGAAAATTGAGACAAAATGGAGGTGTTCCGTTTAAAAAAAACGGTGACGTCATTACTCGAAAGTAATGCACCCTGTATATTAGATTATTTTTTTTTAAATACGGTAAATTAACAGCAAAAATCGACCTGTTTCAGAATTATTTCTTAAAATGGTCTGTTTGCCTAAAAATGGATTTGTTCCATACTCCACGGACGCAGTGTAAAATATCAAAGTCGAATAAAAAATTCGGTTCGACTTGGCATCCGATATGAAATTGTACCAAAATTATTTATGATTCCAATTCATAAATTTTCAAGCCAAATATAATCAAGGACTCTTATCTTGAAAAATTCTTATTTACAGATATAGACTTCGCAGAATCATCAAATTTTGAACCTGTAATGCTATTGTTGTGCAAATTGAATACATTGCAAAACGAGGTTCTAGGTTAGTTATTTTCGTAGTTATAACTTTTTCAATATTCCCCCTCGAATATAATAATAATGAAAGATTTTCCAATAAGCAGTTTCATTTTAATATTAAGAAAAAGGAATATTTTGAGAGTAAAGAGGAAAGTATGCCATTGACGATGAAAAACGATACCAGCCAAATGGACGCCGGTTGCAGCAACATATCTTTTTCATAAAATTTTCCATGACCAATTTGCACATTTTCGGCTGTAAGTCCTCGATAACTTCACGCATTCCATTTTTAAGGTCTTCGCGTGGCCCCAAAGAAACAAGTCTGAAAGTGGTGGCCAAATCTGATGACCTCTTTGAGAAAGAGGCCAGGAAACTTTTCTTATAAAATAGCGATTGTTTCGTTGCCAAGTTACCAACTAAGTTGGCAACTTGGAATACCAACCACCAACTAGCTCACAGACGAGCAACTTAGTCGCCAACTTGACAAATAGGCAACTTGGTTGGCAACTAAATTGCTCGTCTGTAGGCCCATAACAGTTTCATCAGCCTTATTTTCGTATGAGTGAGGCCCAACCACAACACCAGCCCAAAAACCGCACCAAAAAAGCGACACGTTGAGAATGGAGATTCTTCACAAATCTAACTTCTGCCAACAGCGTCGATCCAAAAGTGCTTTAGTTTTGAGAACCGTGACAGCAAAATTTTCATCATCTTTAGTCAATCTTTAGTCAATTTTAACAATTCCAAAGCGATCTCGATCATTTTTTCATTTTGTTACCCACTTTTTCAATGATTTGAGTAATTTAAAACGGAATAAAAAAGTCATACAGTAAAATTTGCTGTGTTAATATCTTCATCAATATGGGAGTAGGTAGTTCAAAAGGGTCGGTTTCATATTTCCCGTTGGATGTTATTGTCAGTAGAAACATTGAAAACGAATATTGCATACCAGATTTCATCGAACCGGAAAAGCAAAAATGCATTAAGCGAATGGAAATTTTGAAATCGGATAATATTTTTTTTTCGAAATATTTAGTAGTCAAGAAAGTAATTCTGAAGTGATAAAAATCCTTACCTAATCGTTTTACCTTTGGAGAAGTAATCTGTATAATCCTTATCAAATATCGTCTTTTGGAATTTGCTCAGAACAACATTGAACATTTGAAGACGCAAAAAATATAACCTCAGTATCGTAATGAGTTCATTACAGTTCTAAAAACAGTGCTGTAATGAAATTATTATAGCATTGTTTTCAGTTATATTTTTCCTTTTGTGGTTGTCTACATAGACCTCCAATCCTGTCAAAATTCAACACACATCAATTGCCAATATGATATAATTTGGATCAAGTGAAATAATTCGCGACATTATTTGCAATTTCTCCTAATTCTGTTGGTGTCGAATCGATTTCGGCAGAAAAAATTCACGAATTCAATGCGTTATTATAAATTATTTCAAAATACGAAACGTACGATTCAAATTCATATTCCGTAATCTGTCAATTTTCGTAACAGTCACACCAAGACTGCCAAGATACAATGAAAATGTCACTAGGATGTATAATCTGAATTTTTCATTGAATTTCGACAATATTTCACCAAACTTGACTGAAATAGAGAAAATATCGTCTAATACTCGTTGCAGAAGCAATTCCAACACTCATGTTGTAATAGGAGCCCATTCTGCAACTTGTTTTAGAATATACTATTCCTCAATTCGTAGTAATGAACCAAAAGTTTCGTGAAATGAGAAACCAATTTGTGAAACGCTGAAATGTATTTTTCCCTCTGTAGTAACTGTCATTTGAGAAAAAAACCCTATTTCGTTCGATAGCGGCTATACTCTGATTGAGAACGAAAAAATTCACAGAAACGTGTTGGAATGAACGGTCAGCCTTCATTTGGCATTAATTCACCAATATGTGGAGACATTAATTTCCCGGTGAGATTGGACCAATGAAACCACATCCGAGTTACCAATTTAATCAAAAGGGAACTTCTTCCCTCTCCCCTTTGTAATATACCGACCACAATGTTTCTTGCTGATTGCTGGTTTTTCAATCGAAAAAAGGACGTGTGGGTAAAGGCGGTGAGGCAGATGAATGAAATTATCTGCTCGAAACTTGTCTATTACAAACTTTGCCGAGGAGAACTCTGCGTACAATTCAATTACAAAAAAGATCACTTATCAACTTCTGCTTCATTTGATGCAATCGACTTTATAGTTACTTTTGGGCACTTGAAAGTAAAGAGTGAAATTGCTTTTCTAATTATGGTTCAATAGATAGCAAAGATCGTGACCAGTTTTCACCAAATAATATAAATAGCGCATATCAATTGCGAGTATTTTATAGTTTGATCGTTAACAGAAATAACAGAAATAATAATAAGAAATAAGAGGAAGCTTTGTAATAACTTTTGGGATAAAAAGAATTTTTGCAGAATGCATTTCAGATCTTTATGAACTACTTCGGTTTCGGTCTACCTGTCTGTTGGTCTGTGTATCTACAAAACAAAACTGTCTGAAATTCCAACATTCCACTTAGAAGTTTAAAGTAAAATCACATTTTTTCTTAAAAATTCGATCTTATTCAACACAATCTCCTTCAAGAGTGATGAATGTAGTCCAATGATCCACAATTTTTTGAATACGTTTTCTGCAAGTAGGTTCGTCTTTGCTTTCGAAATAGTCTTCGGTAATCGCTTCTTCATTAGAGCCAATTTTTTTTACTGTAGCTTTTTCTTGAGGTCTGCGCAATGCTGATTAAAAGCAACAATACATTTTCAATTCAGAACGCTATTTGGAGTTGTTAAAGCGATTTTTATATCGATATAAGACATGGCTTCATTACTTTACACGTCAAAGAGAGTGTCCAAATCGTCCAAAATATCAAATATCACGTGACAAAGTTGTGGAATCCATATTTTGAGACGTGCATGGTGTACTATCTTGACAAAGGTAAAACCATGAACAGTGATTATAGATCGGAATAGGATTGATTGAGTCCAGAAATGAAGAAAAAACTACCCCAAATTCAAAAGAATAGAAATCTTCATCTACAAGACAATACTGCTTGTCACAAATCGATTGAAAAGTTACTGGATTTTTGTAGACCTCAAAAGAAAATGCTCAAGGGAAAGAAATTTAGATCTATAATGAAGAAAAAGACGAATTTCTCTACAAAAAAGCAATTGAGAAATAAGAGTACATTCATTACTCTTGAAGGTGACTATATTGACGAATAAAGTCGAATTTTTAAGAAAATATACTGTGAAATAGGCTTGGAGCCTCCATTTCTTTAAAAATCTGCAGACGATGCGATGTTCAAGTGACTGATGCGCTTTTCAAGGGTAGTTTAATGAACTTTAAAGTATAAGGGAGAAAGGATGAAATGGATAGGTCAATATATTCATTAGAAGAAGGAACGAATTACTGTGGTTTTTACGGATGAGAACGCAGGATTTTCAAAACACAAAGAACTCGATTGCAGATGCTGAAGACACAGAGTAATCAGTTACGTTCGCTAAGTGTAGTATTAAATTTTCATGCTACTGCTGGCCAAATTCGAGTTTCTCGATGATAAAACCATACTGAGGGTCTTCTTGGTAGTTTATGCCAACGAGAAACAAGGAATTTTATATTTACCAAGGTCTCCTCGACTACCTCGTTTAAAATCATCCAATATACAAAAGACATAATCGAAAGAAATGTATCTATTCAATTATTAGTAAATGTGATTGCTTCCGACTGTACCGAAGGTAGACGAAGAATTAAATTGACTTTCCAGATGAAATATTTCAAATTGCATTTCAAACCATTCTGTTCAAATTCGTTTCTGTCTGTAGGAAGGTTTGTCCAGAAATCCTTAGATCAGTTTAATATCCTCAATTCTTGTCTGATTTCAATGAAATTCGGTATGAGCATCCATCCAATTTGGGCCTATCATGATCCCAATAGAATTTTAGCTTACATGATGAGTATGCCCCAACGTAAAATGTCCAAGATCTCCATCGTGCTTATCCGATTTGGATGATTGAATTTTTTGTATTAGGTGTACAAC
The DNA here is from genome assembly GCF_914767665.1 of Harmonia axyridis. Taxonomy (NCBI): domain Eukaryota; kingdom Metazoa; phylum Arthropoda; class Insecta; order Coleoptera; family Coccinellidae; genus Harmonia; species Harmonia axyridis. Next base: position 14,665,920 of record NC_059503.1, read on the forward strand.
TTTGCTTCTGCCGTTTTGCAATAGATGGCTTAGCGGTAAGTGGTAGTCGAAATAAATAGGTCGTAGATGTCATACAATAAGCTGAGGAATTTATAAACATAACGCCATTGAAAAATTAGTCGATTTATGTCTGCATCATAAAGTTATTCTTTATTAAACATGTCAACTAACGAGCCAAATTCTCCTCATTTGCGGGATGTTTTAATTTTCTGTTTTAATATGAAGAAATCTGCGGCTGAGGTTCATTGAATGCTCTGAAATACCTATAATGAAGCCGCTATTAGTGAAAGAACGTGACGAGAGTGGTTTTAACACTTCAAGAACGGTGCTTCTGACGTCGAAGACCAGCAATGCGGTAGAAGAGAGGTTTTCGAAGATGCATTACTTGATCATGACTCGTGTCAAACGCAACAAGAATTGGCAAAATCATTGGGAGTGACGCAACAAGCCATTTCAAAACGCTTGAATGTCATGGGAATGATTCAGAAACGCGGAAATTAGATGCCGTACGAGTTGAAGCCGAGAGATGTTGAACGGCGTTTGTTTGCTTGTGAACAGCTGCTTGAAAGGCAAAGATGGAAGGGATTTCTGCATAGCATCGTAACTGGAGACGAAAAATCGGTTCATTACGATAATCCCAAGCGCAGAAAATCATGGGTAAATCCCGGCCATACTTCCACGCCGACGACCAAACCGAATATTCACGGTTCCAAGGTCATGCTCAGTATTTGGTGGGACTGGCTGTGCGTAGTGTATTATGAGCTGTTAAAACCGACTGAAACAATAACAGGCGATCGTTATCGAACGCAATTAATGCGTTTGAAAGCATTGAAAGACAAACGGCCGCAATACAAAGAGAGACATAATGAAGTGATTTTACAGCATGACAATGCTCGACCACATGTTGAGAAAGTGGTCAAGTCGTAATAAAAGATTTGACTCAAAAATTCCTTATCACAGTAAAATTTTACAACTTTGATTCGCAGGTTCATACTGGCCTAATACTACTTTATTTCGTAACTGATATTTTCAACGGGCTTGGATGAACTTCAATAAAAACCATAATGTGAAAGTTTAAAGTTTGTCTATTCGAACTACCTACTTCAATTTCTACAGAATAAAACTGTTTTCAACTCAAAACAACTCACCTTCACGAATGAAGCATGAATACCATGAACGCTCGGTTTCTGAAATGAAAGGAAAACTTGAAATATAACAAATTTACATCCGACTCATATTGACATAATTAACATTTCAAGTTTGTGGGAATTTGCACGGTCGTTGGAATATTATCGTATGTACATATATTTGGAACTGATTATATGAATCAATCTAGTATACGTTTTATAATCCAATCAGCGGGTTTTACATTAATTCAATTGTTTTATTGTCACGATCCAAATAATTAAATGTGTTCAATTGTCCATCATAGATTTCCAGCTACAATAATTAATGAGTCAAATGACAGTTTTTTATTTTCAGTAACGGATCTTGAATTTTTCGGTAAGGGGCAAATCATACGAACAAATGCATCCTTGTCGTCATTATCATACACCCGTTTTTTTTCAAATTTTGAGCCTTTATTGTGAAAAAATGGTTACAAATGAATTATTGAAAGTATTGGCCATCGCTAGCTACAACTTTTCCCCATCTTTCTGGCAACATACGAATCCCGTTGCGAAAAAATTCGACCGGTTTGGCCTCTATCCAGTCATCCACCCATTTTTTGGCTTCCTCGTAGGAATGGAAGTGCTGGTCAGCCAGGCCATGCGTCATCGATCTGAAGAGATGGTAATCAGACGGAGCAATGTCTGGACTATACGGCGGGTGGGGTAGGACTTCCCATTTGAGCGTTTCTAAGTATGTTTTCACCGGCTGTGCAACATGTGGGCGAGCATTGTCATGTTGCAAAATAACTTTGTCGTGCCTGTCGGAGTATTGTGGCCGTTTTTCTCGCAGTGCGCGGCTCAAACGCATCAATTGTCGTCGATAGACCTCGCCTGTGATCCTTTCATTCGGTTTCAGAAGCTCATAGTAAACCACACTGTAACGATTCAACGGACCGTATATAATTTTGCCCAGCTCATGTTTAAGAGACGCCACTGATCCCCGATGTAATTTATCGAACACTATCGATTCTCATATTTGATACAGAGAGTGCGCGGAGATTGCCGTTCAATGTGGAAATTTTTCAGTTTTCAGCTGAAAGAGGATTATTATGAATTTGACGACTGATTGAAAACAGGTGGAGAGTGAGTGTGATATTTTTTGGTGGCTTTACGTTTGGTTGAGTATCTTAATATTAGATATTGAATATTACCTAATTATTTCTTTGAATATTAGTAATACTATCTTACGATTTGATATATGATAGTTTAATTTGATATTTCATTGTCTCTTTTCTTTTTTTCTCTTGACACACATTGGTGTGTAAGGATTTTTTTTCCTTCTTTCTTTTGAGAGCCGCCAGGAAGTACATATTCCCTTTCTTGCTGTAATTAGCTCTAAATTTCATTCAAATCAAATAAATTTCCTTCTTACAATAACTATCGGATCATTTGTACCTTTTTTTTTCTTTGTATTTCATTGTTTCTTATAACATAAGTTTTTTTTTACTTTCCGGAAAGTATTCAATAAGTAACTCATTTGTATATAATATTTTATAATTTCTGTCAATTCCAAATTTTATACAATACTTTTGATACTATTTTTCCAAATTCAACCAGAACATTTTTATCTTCGACAATTGTACAAATCTAATTTCCTGAATTTTTCTCTCCACGCATGCTCAAGCATCCATTTTGATACGAAGAAGATTCCACAATTCCTGTACAAGTTCCTAACCAGGCTGCACTGAATCTTCATCCTGATCAAGGTTACACAGAAACCTTCATCTAATATTTGGACGAAATACTGCAAGTGCCGTTGAGTTTCACTTCAGGCGAGCATCCACCAAATTGGAACCCGAGATTTGAATTGTTTTTCGCTACTTCGGTCCAAGAGCAATATTCTGATATCAAGCAACTATCAAAATTGAGAAACAAGATCTACCAAGTGAGATATCAAAATTCATCTTTCGATAACCTACTTATTCCAAATTCTGTCTGGAGACTTAATATCCCAATTGTAAGATCAGTGAAATTTTCATCATTTGTAAATGTTCTGAGTTTATTTTTTTTCAGCCTTCAGCAATATTTTTTTTGAAATTCTGAATTTATTTTTTTCTAAGCCTTCAGCAATATTTTTTAAATAGTTTTAATATATTTGTAAAATTTAATTCGTTTTATTTCTTACCACTAAGCAAGATCTCTCTTATCTATCTCCCGTTTCTCTTACTTAACTTCATTTTTTTTTATCATCTCTATTAATATTTTTTTTTTTTGAGAAATTTCATTTTATGAAATTTGGTTTACTTTAGTAAGCCTGGCGCCCAACAATTAATTAGTCAAGTTAACAAGTTCATTTGGTGCCCACACCCTCACCGTATCAACTGAGCAGCCGACAGGCATACGTGTGATTTAACTTTACAACACCTAGCTGGTCCCCCATATACAGAGCATGAGCTTGGCGCCATGAATATTTGGCTTGGCCGTCGATGATGATGCATGGCCGGGTAGTCCCCATGCTTTTCTTCGCTTCTGATTATCGTAACGGATCCACTTTTCATCGCCAGTCACGATACGATGCAGAAAACCCTTTCTTTTATGTCGCTGAAGCAGCTGTTCGCAAGTGAAAAAACGCCGTTCGACGTCTCTCAGCTTCAGTTCGTACGGCACCCAATTTCCTTGCTTTTGGATCATTCCCATGGCTTTCAAACGCTTGGAAATGGTTGTTCGGTCAACTCCCAATGCTTCAGCAAGTTCTTCTTGTGTTTGACACGAATCTTCATCAAGCAAAGTCGCCAATTCTTGATCTTCAAAGATTTGCGGCCGCCCGGAACGCTCCTTGTCTTCCACGTCGAAATCGCCACTTTTGAAGCGTCGAAACCATCCGCGAACACTTGAATCATCGACACAACCTTCTCCAAGCTTCCTGAAGCAACCGATGCGGCTCGGCAGCAGATTTCTTCAAATTGAACCAATAAAGTGAAACTTCCCGCAAATGACGTCGACTCGGCTCAAATTTCGACATTTTCACGATTTCAAAAATTTATGATGCGAACAAATTTCAACTAATGTGTTAGTGTGGAATTGTTGACAGATGAATAAGCTTTGATTATGACATATGTAACCATTAAATACTCGCACAGTATTGGAGGCGCCATCTCTTACAAAAAACGGGAAAGACTTATTCACACACCTGATAAATACTTGACTTGATTTGAGATTGAAAAACTACTACGTGACTTTACCTTGACTTGAAATCAAGTCAACCTCAAGCCAAGTAGCTTGAAAATCAATCCAAGCAGTGAATTTCTATCTGGCAGTATACTTTTCACGCATACAGTTTCTTTACTTAATACCTACTGGCTTCTTACACTTAAAATCAATTGAAGAAACGCCAATTTAAAGAAATGATCAAAATATTTGGAGACATTCATTTTAACAAAATGGAATGAAGACCACGTGAACAATCACAACCATAGTTTGAATTCTATAAAGGTGTTCGAAATGACTTTATATTTTGAGAGTTGAAAAAGTCCCATCAATATTTATCGCTCATATGATCTGCTCAGAGGTCTGCAAACTTTTTTAATAATTTCAATATAATTGAAATGATGTGCAGCTCTATTTGAAAATGTTTGCAGACATCTGAACAGATCGTATGAGCGATAACTATTGATGAGACTTTATCCGCTGCAAATATGCAATCATTTCGAACTCAGAATTCAGACTATGTTTCTGTTTGTTCACGTGGTCCCCATTTCATCTTGTCAAAATTAATGTTTTCAAATATTTTGACGTTTTCTTTGTTTTGGAATATCGTTAATTGATATTATAAGGAGGTATCAAAAGGAGCTGATTAATCGCCAATACTTGTACAAAATATTAGATGCGAAGCATTTTGAAAATTATTCATTTTAGGCACAACAAAAAATGAAAAATACTCACTAGGGTATCCGACAGCCTGAAAAACAAGGCATACCATTTGGATAAATGGAATTATTGACATTCCTGAATGTCATTTTAAAAAAATTGCAGAATCTTTCGGACTTACCGGGATTTCAATCAAAAAACCGTACCTACAATTACCTCGGACGGTTTTCAAGATGATGATCTCTAGTTAAAACAATTATATCCATGAAATTTCTCGACAAAAGAGGCCTATATCAAAAAGTACCACAGATAAATAATGACAGTTGGGGTATTTCATAAGGATTATGAGTATGATAAAAAATTGGACATTCTCATTTGAAAAAAGAGGGTGGTATCTATCGTATTTCGTCACTTTCGTACCAGCCTATGCTTATGCGTTGACGATTCTCGAGTCCGTGGAAAATGGCCAAAATTTTCAAGAGTTTCAAGCGATTTGAAACCTAAGAACACAAAGAATGATTATTGCATGATCCGATTAAAAATTGAAAAAAAAGGAAGGTAAAACGCAGAGAAATTGTAATCAGTGAAATGAATTGTGCGTCAATTTCCAATTATAACGTGCCTTCGTGTAATACAATTGGGTTGATGCTATCAGAAACGAGCGTATACCATTTCAATGATTGCGTTTTTGATAAAGAGGAGGGAAATTGCACCGTGAATCGTTATGTTTATCATAATTGACATTACATCAACCATGCTGCACCGTTTGATATTAGAGAGTTTGTAACTGGAGCGGCCAAAAGGTAGGTGGTAATTTTGCGGAATTTTTCAAGAAAATAAGTCGTTAGAGAAACTTGAAATGGCGTTTAACGTAACGGATGGTTGACTCTGAATGTTACTTGGCAAATCAGGAATATCGGATTTAAAACAGTTTGTAATAATGTCGATATTATGTGATGCAACTATGATTGAAGTTGTTGAGATCGTTTCCTTTGAATATACATAAATCGTGCAGGCTATTTCTGAAGATATTCTACTGACGAAATTCTTGTTGAAAGAAGAACAGTACCGTTTTTGGTTGCAAAATACAGGGTGGTTCACCACGAGGGTCTAGCAGACTTTATGAAGAACTAATCATGAATTTGTTCTGAAAATTTGCATGTTTGGGTTTGAGACCATGATCTTTCTTTCCGAAATATTTTCAGATCTCTACAACTTCCGGTTATACCGAAAACAGACTACTACTTTCTTATTTCAAATGGCACACCTAGTAAAGGTGTTTTTTTTTAGAGCTATAGAACTTTAAATTGCAATAAAACAACGATGGATTATTCGATTGACATGAATTTTATTTATCCGCAAGATAATCTTGTGGCATTACATTTTAAATATTATTTCTGGCATATGACCGCCACGGCTGGCTCGGATGTAGTCCAATCTGGACGTCCAATTTTCGATGACTTTTGTAGCCGTATATCGGCAATAACACGGCGAATGTTGTCTTCCAAATGGTCAAGGGTTTGTGGCTTATCCACATAGACCAATGAAAAGTCATTGGTCTATGTGGATAAGCCACAAACCCTTGATGGGGCTATGTAAAGACATAGCCCCACAGAAAGTAGTCTAGCGGTGTAAAATCACAAAATCTTGGAGGCCAATTCACAGTTCCAAAACGTGAAATTAGGCGGTCACCAAACGTGTCTTTCAATAAATCGATTGTGGCACGAGCTGTGTGACATGTTGCGCCGTCTTGTTGGAACCACAGCTTCTGGACATCATGGTTGTTCAATTCAGGAATGAAAAAGTTAGTAATCATGGCTCTATACCGATCACCATTGACTCTAACGTTCTGGCCATCATCGTTTTTGAAGAAGTACGGACCAATGATTCCACCAGCCCATAAAGCGCACCAAACAGTCAGTTTTTCTGGATGTAACGGTGTTTCGACATACACTTGAGGATTAGCTTCACTCCAAATGCGGCAGTTTTGTTTGTTGACGTAGCCATTCAACCAGAAGTGCGCTTCATCGCTGAACAAAATAAAATGGACGTAGTGCGCGATACGTATTCCGCACAGAACCATTATTTTCGAAATGAAATTACACTATTTGCAAGTGTTGTTCAGGCATGAGTCTATTCATGATGAATTGCCAAATCAAATTGAGAATAAATCACTTGACAGCTGTGAAATCGGTTGCCATCTCGAACAGTAATGCCAACTTAAAGTTATATACCTCGAAAAAAAACACCCGTTATATTATTATATATCGCACACCAAATGCAGACAGCATACCGAAAAAAAGAATTATATTTCAGTGATATCAGATCCGACAGAGTTGAAATTTTGTTGCTCATGGATATACAATTAAGATCGAAAATCTAATGAGAGTTATTTCCTTTTTTTGTCATTTAAATAACAATTTTTTGCTATATTTCAGTAGCTTTACATTTTGAATAACTCTTATTTATGGAATTATACCTCGCCTACATAAACAAAGAAAATTTCATAACATAATACATTATAATTTATAACATCAATTCCTATCATATTTAATGACCTTCTGCAAACAAGATTCAAATTTTTGCCGGAACTGTGAAAGGATATAGAATAAAATATTCAAGAAAAACACTACTCGGGTTCAGGAAATAACCTATGGACCATGGAAGTACAAGAAACACATTGAAATATGTTAATATTCAATAGGTAAAGAAGGGAATGTTATTTCTTCCGAGTTAACCGAAAGTAAGAGGCATTTAAGAATTGATGACCACTTTTGGGGTGGAAAAAAAATAAGTCTTTTTTTTGCTCGTAAAATGCAGTTCAAGTTATTTTGAAAAACTTCAAAAGACACGAAGTCTTTTGAATTGAAATATAAAAAATAAACCTACAAAAAAAAAAAAGAAAAAGAGATACATGTAGATAAATATATGTTATTTTAGATTCAAATAAACATAAACATGAAAATTACATAAAACATATGTATGAACTAAATGAAAAAATATATTTTATTGGTCTACTCTCCATAACTTATTGGTATTGGTTCTTTGATATAGGAGAAAGGTGTAATTTTGATCGTTCTTGATATTGTTCTTTTATGATCACAGTTAGGAATAAAATTAACAGTGGTATAACTTTGAAATTACATTTCTCCCGATTTATAATGTTTTATCATTCATAAATTTACTTCATATTTCAAAAATACCGGTCTTTACTGGTCATTAACCAACATTTTATTATAATCGTTTCAAAAATAATAACAAATATATTTGACAAAAAAAAAAGGAAATTATGTTACACAAAATGAGCTCAATTACATATTTCAATTATGAAGAGGGAAGGAATGCAGCAAATGGAAGCTACACGTTCTCGCGATGAAATTTCGCATTTCATTCAGGAGAGATTGCAGGAAGGCTATAAACGTTTTGCTCATTAAAATTGAAATTACCTAAAATGAAGAACTGCACTCTCCCCACGACGAGTATTAAAATTTGCGTTTCCTCTATCCTGCTAAATTTTATCGCTGCAGTATATGAAAATTTGGAATATTCGAAAATTCAAAACAAAACCACTGTAAAAAATCGAAGAAATATACATATTGAATTTTAGAGTTGTACCTTGCATTCAACTATAGATTCTCCTCATCAAGTAAAACACTTTTTTATATTTATCATTTTTCCAGAGTTGGATCTGGTAAAAAGTTATTAGCATTTCACAATGGGCTAATGCAATCCTGTTCTTTCGATAATTACATCACCGATATAAAACAGAACTCAATCAATGTGAATATAGAAATTCTATGTTTGTGGATCCATAATTATGGTATAATTTGTTGATTTTTTCAATGATTTAACATAACTTAATCTTGAGTATTTTCAAAAGGATACGTTCTGCGCGTAACGATGAAGAAAAATTTTATTTTCTAAAATGATAGATTATTTCAATAGAGACTCTGAACTAGGTTTTTATTATGTAATTCATGGATCAGCAAGGCTATAAATTGGGACCATTAGAAGTGAAAAAAATTATAATTGAAGAATAGATCTTCGAGTTAAAAAAAAACCTTACACAAAAATTCATTTAATTCTGAATAATCATGTTGAAGCAATAAAGGACATTTTTTCCACCTAAACCGAATCTGAAGAAATGGTTAATGAAATAAAATTCACCTGACAAAGCCACAATGTTGGCGAAATATTTTTTGTTAATATTGAAATATGTATTTGTGAACAATATTTTTTTAATTTTATTTTGAAAAAGGGTTTCATCTTATGAGAAAAATCTATAGTTAAATTTAATAGAGTATAGTATATAGAATGTAGTATTACTTTGAGACAACCCTGTATATGCAGCGTTTATTTGAAACTCACCCCGTATATCTAATAACTCTTTATTCAATTCTTATTTTCATGAGCATGAGAAGCCGATATGACGAGTTGTCAAACTAGAAATATCAATGCCAACTAAATTGCAACTGATTTTTTGTTGTGCACTAGATATTATTCGAACCATAATAATATTCAAAAGAATTCATTTTATCCCAAACGATTTCAGAGACTAATCATTAGGTATAATATAATACGGAGAAGAAAAGCAAAATAAAACTTCCCATATGAATTTTTCCTCTCATAACTTCTTTTCTCGTTGATGACAAGAATACCCTGAGACAGATTCAATCTGCACAGAGACAAATAGAAAGAGTTCCTGATTCAGTAGCTAACGTTTTGACAGATTATTAGTGGGATACTTCATGAAGATTTCAAGACAACATGACATTTTACTCATAGTATGTAGAGAAGATTGAGCACGTAGAAGTAAAAGGCAAAAGTTTTCAGATTGTACTGTCGTGAAGCATCATATCATTCATACCGTATTAACTCCAAAGATAACCGTTTGCTTTTTCGTTCCAATAATAGTGTATAAAGAAAACAATGTCAGATTATCTGAATACTCTCAACTTCACGTACCTACCTATGGAGTAAATTTATTCAAATGATAAATAAATTTTCCTGACAAAATTCCCAGTGCTTCTATTTTCTTCGTTATTCCCCGAAAATGATGTTTTCTTTCCCAATAATATTAAACATAGCATTGGTATAGGGTTGAAACTTTTCAACTGAAATGTTGCAAACCAATATCGATTTAAAGTATTATCTGAAAGCATACTGAACTAGCTCTTATTTGGCTATATTAAAATATTCTAGACAGTATGATTTCCCTCTCTAGTGTTGAAGTATACCTAATTTAAAAGGAAAGAAGTTTGAGAAAATTGTAAGGATCTAAAAAAATCCAACGACTCAAGGATAATCCAACAATAAGTTTTTATCTGTTAAATATTAAGGTAAATCATTATATTTCAAGAACAATAGGTTCATTGAAATTTTCCATTAGAATATTGATAAATCTTACTATTTATATCTCATTATTACCGTTCAAATATCTATCTGAATGTTTTATCGCACCAGAGAATAGGAATGTGGAAATCACAAAGGAACCTTTGATAAAAACAAGGTATTTTTTGAATCGATTAACTACGTGCTTACTACAGAGTAAGCACGTAGTGTGAACAGTCACACGCATATGATTCGAATTTCTTGAATAAAATTAATTGGAAGAGAAGATTGTACCTACCATTCCAAACCAATTGAAACTAGCAAAAAAGTAAGTATACTGTCAGAAAATTCTGAAAAATATAGTATATCATGAAACAAGTGCATAAATGATAACACGCACAACATTGTAAGATCTTGAAAGGCCCTTATACAAGTCTATCTTATAATATTACCTCGGAGGCTACCAAAGGTAGTGGAAGCATTGTGATTACATTTGAAATTTAACGCACATCCTTGTAATAACCTCAACTTCTACAATTCATTTGCAATTTAAATGATTTTCAGTTTAAAGAACAAGGATTATAATGCTTATAAGAAAGAAAAGTATATGAAAATATCCAGTTCAGAGCATTTCCAACGCCTTACGAGTACATCCATTCTACTATTACATATGTTATTTGCCGTTACAGTGCATATCAAAATACGAGATTCGAATTGCAAAAGACGAACCATTCATCATTATCATTGTATCCTTATGTAATTTGAATGATCAACATCAAGCGATTTATTGAGCCGCCAACCTAGCAAAATTACGTGCTTAGCATATTATCACATATTATGATTTTGATTTGTAAGCTCAATGTGAGATAAAGCTGTATGAAAATGCAATTGTAACGATGCCTCGAGATACTCATCTTATCTCTGTTTCTCTGTTTAGCATTTCCACCCTTTGAGGATTACAAGATGATATTCGATTAACATTATTATCAGCACAAGTTAGGGTTATACGGCAGATCTAATATGTATACTCTGATCGGCCATAAAATGCTTATTGTTATAATTACCTACCGTTAACTTGAAGACAAGATCATGGCGTCATATAGTAGGTACCTTAAAACGTTCAACGCCAAATTAATTACTCAATTTAAGATCATCCTTGAAATGGCAGGAGAGCACTTATTGTTTTTTTTTTTGCTTCATTAGAATTATATTTTTAGTTTATAGCTGTAAACAATTATTCTAGAGATAACTCACAATTTGTTTTCTGAGTTTATTTTCAATTCGTACTTATAAATAAACGCATTTATTATAATAGAGTAATAATATTTCAGGATGAAGAATCAAAATCATAGTTTGGTTAGATCTTTCGAGTACTTAATGACGCTTTTAGAGCGATTGTTTCCCAAACAGATCATTTCGTCACAATGTTTGTAATTTTCAATTTTTATATGGAGGTTTATTCCAAAAATTGAAAGAATCGATCAAGAAATTACCGCACAGAATCGAAATGAATCTGCACTGATGAACCTAGTGAGAAAGGAAGTACACTAAATATGGGACTTCGAAATTTTGTTTTCCTTATAAATTCAAAACTGCAGATTTGATCGAAATGAAAAAATGCATTGAAATGTAAAACAACAGTTTTTATATTGTTATATTGGATATAGCTATTACAGATTTACCGTAGTGTGGTCTTGAAAATCTGAACTTCACGTCAGTGTTCTTGTTTTTTAACAAAACTTGTCACCATATTAATCGAAAAATACAAGGTATTTCAGAGAAGTAGGATCTAACTTCCAAAGGGAAATTTGCTGTACCTTTTGATATGAAAAGTTAATAAATTAAACGTGTATTCAGTATGGCAGCTTCATTTGAATAGAGAAATTAGATCTCCAGGAAAAAAATTGATAATATTATATATTCAATATATGACCAGAAAACTTCTGAAGATGCCTACCGCATTTGTATTCGAAACGTTTGGTGAAAACCGATTTGGCCACGGTAATGAAAATCAGAATTATCTATATCTCTGTTGAACAATCTCACCGCAAAAACCTTCAGTAATATACATTATATTGTTTTATTCCTATAGGTATAGAATGAATTTTCATAAATTGAAGGTAACCAATTGTATTTTGTTCAATAATAATCGAAACGATCAAGCGTAGTTGTCGCATCTTCTACAGATTCAGTAACATGCTATTATCATCGGCAAGATTAATGAAACATGCTTGATCACACAGCTTAAACTCAAGATCTAGCTCACAGTGAGTACTGGCTTTTTTCATTCGATTAAAAAAGACCCAGGTAAAAAAATTGACTCTAATTGACTTCATTAGGAAATTCGGCTCTAAAGAAGAAATTATTGCCGAAGTTGAAGCCTTTACTACAGAAAAGGTATGAAATTTATAGGAACTTTGGGGTACATGTGTATCAATCTTGAAGGTGACTAACTTGTCACTTGAATAGGTGCCTATTGTGTAAAAAGATTCGTCTTTACTTCCGAAATAGGCTTCAACATTGGCATCACTTATTCATCAAAGCCAAATATATTTCCCTGGGACATTATTTTAGGCCTGCAAAAATACAGTTATCTATGGGGGCCATATCTGGAACGTAAGCTGGGTGGTCAAACAGTTGGAAGTACCAGTCCTTCAATTTTCATCCATTTGTGACAAAAAAACAGAATCGACGATGCCTTGTGGCTTTTGACCAGCGGTAAACTGGTTTTTACTCCTTTTTTAAAAATGCACATTTTATGCATTTTTCTTGCATATTTCAAGTTTTTATGTTGCATACAATCCGGTCTCTACTTATCGTGGGTATCTTAAAGCTCCAGTAAAAGCTTTCGTACGAGTTGCTTTGCATATGACACATGACTGACAATGAGTCGAGCTCCCTCTGAAATATGCGAACTATTTATTCTGTAACCACAGGTCTCTGCTCGTGGTGTAGAGTAGGCCAGTATCTGAAATAAATCCGCATTATGCGGTGTTCCACCGAATCAATGTGTACATTCATCTGATTCTATAAACGAAAACCACTAATTGTACTAATTAGAGATCATATAGTGCGTAAGGTGAGTTATAAATACTCAAATGTCGTCAAGTTTATTTCAGAAATATCGACGTCGATGTCCAAAATAAAGTATCCAGTGAACTGTTCAAGTGTTCGGTTGGTAGTGGCCAACTATAGGAACAAGGGAATAGAATTTCATCGTACTCTTTGATCATCCAAAAAATTTGATCGATTTTTTTTAAATCTCTTTCGAATGGATGAAATTCAAATAGATATCGTTAGATACAGAATTCATAGTCACAGTTATCAAAATGCTAACTGATTTTTTTAAACAAGAGGTTATCCCGATAATATGATGAATTTGTGTACCTACTTGTATAACAACCATGTATTCCTATAAGGAAGAAATTAAATTTTAAATATCAATGTAAGTTGGCATTGAAACGATAATTTTTTCTTGTCGAAAAGCAGAAAAAACTGTCAAAACAGAGTTTTGGTTTTATATCGCAAGTATTTCTTGTAATAATAAGTCATCAGTGATTTTATAATTGAATAACATTGTTTAAATTGAAAGCAGAACAAGGTAAGGAAGTAAATAACATTTTTGGCCTTTCACGGTTTTCATCAAAAGTTGAAAAACTTAGCATTTATTTCGTTTATTGTTCATTGCTGGCCAAGCAGTTGTAAAATACACAAGGCTCTTCCAGTCGTATCGATTCATTGAATCGTCAAAATTAGCGAGATGATAGAAGTATATGATTGTGAAAAAATGTCATCCATTTTTTCAGATTTCCTTCGAATGGATGCAATTCAAATACTTAGGCCTACAACTTTGCTTTCGCCGTTTTTTCCCGAAATTCGAGGCTTTATTGTAAAAAACTGGTTATATATTTATGATTCAAAGTATTGTTTATCGCTAGCCACTACTTTCTCCCATCTTTCAGGCAGAGAACGAATCCCGCGTTGAAAAAACTGGTCATCTTTTGAAGCGATCCACGAATCGATCCAATGTTTTACTTCTTCATGAGACCGGAAGTGCTGGTCAGTCAGGCCGTGTGCCATTGATCAAAAAAAGTGATAGTCCGAGGGAGCAACCTCTGGAGAATACGGCGGGTGACCACTTTCGCAACATGGGGTTAAGCATTGTCATGCTGTAAAATCACTTTATCATATCTCCCTTTGTATTGCGGCCGTTTGTCATTCAATGCTCGGCTCAAATGCATTAATTGCGATAACGATCGCCTGTGATTGTTTCAGTCGGTTTCAACAACTCATTATACACTACGCCGAACTGGTCCGACCAAATACTGAGCATGACTTTCGAACCGTGAATATTCGGTTTGGGCGTCGACGTGTAAGCATGGCAGGGATATCCCCATGATTTTCTGTGCTTGGAGTTATCGTAATGAACCCATTTTTCGTCTCCAGTCACAATGCCATTTTCAAAAAGACGTCTGAGATTAAGCTATAGCAAAATTCACATACATGTAAATTCAAAATAACTTTTCGTTTCGATAACGTCATCAAAACAACAGAAAATCCAAGCAGAATATCGAAAAAAAAAAAAGCCAATGAAAGCACCAAGCTCTCATACCATTCGACAATTTTTCAATCAATATGTGAAGGCAAAATTTTCTCTCTACGACATTGAATATTCTCACAATATTAATTTCTACCTACTGCGAATAAAAGATATTACTGACGGATGCACTTACCAGCGAGTAAAGGTGAGAATTTCTTCAAATTGTCACGTTGAATACATAAACTGAATGATTTGGGAAATAGTCCACATAGAGTTTCGTAACACTTACGCATATATCAATTTAATTTCAAGCTTCGTTATAATCTTCATATGAATTTTGCATATGCGGCGTTAAACTGAAATTGAGTGCAAAATTGAAGTGATATTGGCTTTGAGAATCGAGCAGCGATGCATGAATATTGGAATATCAAGCTGCATATAAAACCGTTTTTTTTTCTAACGAAGTAATTTCTGTATCCTGCAATATTTCTTGAGGTTGTAGACAGGTACTTACATCATTTACAACTGTTTCCAAGATCATTATATTCGACAAATATAAAATCTTTCACTACAGCCGTGGTCAATTATCATTTCCGTACCATTTTTGATACAGTAATTGTCAGCTATACAGGGTGTTCCTAAATGAGAGGTACAAACAGAAATGACAGATTCTTCGGATCATTTCAAGAAAAAATTACTATAAACATATGCCGCGAAAGCTTCGTTTTAGAGATACAGAATGTTGATGAAGTTTGATTTTTTCCAATTTTTCTCATATCACCTTTCCTTTACAAGATATTTTGGCAAGATTTCATAATATAATATTGAATGCAAATCTACAATGTGATTCTTTTCTGGAAGAGTGCCCGTTTCTTTCCACTAGAACTTTTTTTTGATGGACCACTGATTACACTGAGGTTACAAAAATGTAAAAAAAATTGATCCATTTCGATGATGATTTCGGGAAAAAATTTCTAACAATTCTCTAGTAATCCTCAGGAAATTATTATAAATAAATTAATTATAAGTTTTGATACTTATTTGCCCAATTTGTAGTTAAGATTAATAAAGATTCGATAAACTAGTACAATAATCAAAAAAAGTAGGACTACAAGAAACAGCCTCAATCTCGAAAACAAAGCGTTTGCAGGCCCATGTTTATATGTCTTATTTTTTCTTTAAATTATTCATTTGCCTTTGT
This sequence comes from Harmonia axyridis, assembly GCF_914767665.1. Taxonomy (NCBI): domain Eukaryota; kingdom Metazoa; phylum Arthropoda; class Insecta; order Coleoptera; family Coccinellidae; genus Harmonia; species Harmonia axyridis. Next base: position 14,681,968 of record NC_059503.1, read on the forward strand.
CCTCCAATTTAGGACCATCCTGTATAAGTAAATCCCAACAAAGGTGATCAAGAAGTTGGTCACGATTCTTCAGAAAATTTGGTCAATCTTTTTTTACGAAAAAAAATACTGAACCAAATACTATAACAACCATGTATTTCAAAGACATAAGGAACCAATTGAATCTGAAATATCAAGGTAAGTTGGCATTGGAAAAATTAACACGTTGAAAAGCAGAAGAAAAAAAACAGGGTTCTTGTTTTATTTCGCAAGTATTTCTTTTTGGTGATAAGTAATCTGTAATTTTTATAATTGAAAAACATAGCTTCAACTGAAACCAGAACAAGGTAAGGAAGTATAGCTTTCGTTTGTAGCCTTCAAGTTTATCAACAAGTATCGAAAAAGTTGGTATTTATTTCGTTTATTGTTTTTGAAATAATGATGCTTGCCAAGTAGTTGTAAAATACACAGTTCACTTTCTTGATAGTATATCGATTCATTGAATCGAAGAAATCAGCTAGATCCTAGAACTTTATGATGCTTAACATGAATAAAATTTTAAATATTCAAAATTACATGAAAGATCAAGAGTAGCTACTATGATTATGATTCATTCCTTGATAACAAGTTGAAAAAAATAGACTCATTCCAGATTAATCCATTGAATTTCTTTAAACATTATCAGCCTGTATCTAGGGCTGTAAGTAGGGCATGAATGATTTTTCCTCAAGTTTGTCAGAGCTTAATCATTTTATTTTTTCATAAAACAATCAATCAGCATTAGGTAAATAAATCTTCTAGGTTTCATCTTTGGGTTTTCATGTTATAACATCATTTACGTTTGAAATAATGTCGTATATATTATTTTGATAAAAACCAACATAGCTCTAATATTCATGCGAATCAATCAATATGTAAAAATAGATTCCACAATATTCCCAGTTCCCAAAAGTTGGTTCGAAGTTCTAACCGAGAAGATCTAAAACGATTGAGAGAGTGAATTCAAAATACACACAAAGTTGGGCAAGTCATGAATATAATCTTAATCGAATGAAATATGGATTGAGATTGATTTTCTGTATCACACCTGAGAGAAAATTTACATCAGAATATTCTCGGGTTTATAGCGTTTCCGAAGTTTGTAGTACATCCAGACACCAGACTGATGCAGTTCATAGAGTTGCAGCACAGTTCAATGGACAAGAAAATCAATAAGAGCCCTTAGAAGGAATGGTTTCATAGACATCGCATTGATAAATAACATGAAACAATGATTATGGTGAACATCGCTTGTTGTTAACGAGCATATACACAATTTTCAGCAAGTGAAGAAACTTTTGGAACCTCTCATACATAATTCCAACGTACTGTTCAAAGATATGAAATAAGATAACGTGCGTAGATAAATAAGATAAGATTTTCGGTAGGGTTGGCAACAAAGCATTTCACTGTGCTATTGTGGTCCCCTCGGCCATTATATGCATCTCGTTTATCTCAAGCTTTTGTGAAAACTCTGAGGTAGTTTTATAGAAAATCCCACTTCTGCTAATGCGAGTTTAGAACATGAAGAGGGCTCTTTTTCTGTTTATAAATATCTTCTTGGGTTGAATCGGAAAGACAATTGAGGGTCATATGTTAATTAGAATTCCACAGCAAGTTTGTCGCACATTCAGATCAATTCTCAACAGATTGAAGCCTATTTTTCACTGATGTCTCAAAAGACTGTTTGTTTATACCATATCCTACATTTGGTTTGAATCGTGAGAATCGTAATCCTTAGAAGTCCATTGACAGATAATATATATTTTAATTTCTAAGTCGATGGCACAGTTTTCAATACCTATACGAATGAACGCTGAATGTATTCTTATGTTTGAATCGACAAAAGGTTGGATTCCTGAATTACAACCCATTGAATTCACTTGAATAGATTTCTCACACATTTCTGTTACCACTTGCGAGCGAAGTCAGAAGTCATGCAGTGAAAACTTTTGTCCTTTTCGATCTAGAAGAAGACTCACATCATCATTACTTTCTACATTCTCAAAACATTCAATTGAAATGATTTTCGTGTTCCAATAAATTTAAAAGACTGTAAAAGTGTTTTAGCACTACAACTTTTGAACCAGAGGAGATAGACAAAATCTAATACCCCATTCTCGGTCTCTTTTTCTGAGAAACTAACAAGGGTGGTATTCATTTTTTGCCACCTTCTTTTGTTTTCGAGTTATTACCGAAAATTGATAAATGGTGATATCGAAAAACATTTATATAATCCGTTAATACTGATGATAAAGATCTGAAATTAAAACATCACACTTTTTTACGTAGAAAATTGGCGCATTGGCGCACTCGTATTTTCGAAAGGGTTTTTAATTATGTTTTTTCAAATGGGAAGACTTGATTTCTGTGCCATTTTTTGAAAGCTTAATTTTTCCTGATTTCAAAAAGATATAACATCGTATGGTTCAATCAATATAAATATTAGAAAATGGTCGAAAACCTAAGAGTCTCAATATTTATATGGTTTCAACTGTTGATTAGCATAGAAAAATTGAGCAAGAGAAGTGTCCTTCCGTCAATCTGATTATTTCTATGATTTTTACTAATTTCTACAAAATTCGAATCTAGATATATTTTATAAAAATAGTTACGAAAATATAAATGAACTCGGAAAAAATTTCCTAGGTTGCTTAAACACAGTTTCACATATACATCTATTGAATTCGGTGCGAAATATCGAGAAGATGTGTCGACTGTGCATTGTGTAATTGTTGTTATTATTAGGTTGAATATTATTTCTTGTTTGTTCCCTTCGTAATTAAATTGTTCAATCATATATGCATTGTTTGATATGCTATTTGAAATGGATTGGTACTTGTGCGTATTCATTCTAGAGACCTATCAAAATAATCTCCTGATGCATCCATCTCATTATAACTCTTTCGGTTGAAACATTGGATTCTGTGGTAAAAAAAGGTTTTTGACCATTTTCTAATATTTATATTGATACAAACCATACGATGTTATATATTTTTGAAATCAGGAAAAATTAAGCTTTCAAAAATTGGCACAGTAATCTAGTGTTCCCATTTGAAAAAACATAACTTCGTAATTAAAAACCCTTTTGAAAAGACGAGCACGCCACTGAATTCTAGGTAAAAAAAGTGCCTGTATGATGTTTTAATTTCAGAGCTCTATAATCAGTATTAGCGGAGATATAAATGTTTTCTCTAATTCTGTGGTTATTCCGTTCATTCTTCCACATCTTGTAGAACAAAATCGTGCGAGAATATATCAGAAACGCACAGTTTTCATGGTTATATTTCATTATTCTATGTTGGTACTCCGAACTTTCCGCCACGGCTTTATCTGTCAATTCATCAATTTGCCTTAAAGAAATCAGTTCTGCCAACCAACATTTTTCAATGCAAAAATCACTAAAATATATTTATGGAAATATTTCATTAATTTCAATGAAAATGCAATGCATTATAGAAAATAATGTATAATACTCGTACAGAAGGCTCATTCTACCACTCTTTCATTCCAAAACTCGCCACTTCGTGGCTCGTTTTTGAAATTTGAACTCGTGGAAGAATATCAATGCCTTCTGCACTTGTATTATAAATAACTATTTCGATACCGCCATTTTTCCATTTTTCGCTTATAACTCGAAAACAAAAGAAGGTGGCCAAAAATGAATAGTACCCTTGTTAGTTTCTCAGAAAAAGAGACCGAGAAGGGGTATCAGATTTTGTCTATCTTCTCTGGTTTAAAAGTTGTAGTGCTAAAACATCGAAATTTGCCACCCTGTACAGTAGAGTAATCATTATTTTTGCTGTGCAGTAAAAATTCGTGATTATTATAAATGATGATGAAGCTTAAATTCAACCTCCGCAAAAATACCATAATTTACCATCCAAAGTATCACAAATTGGTCAATTGGATCCATTACCTAAAGCAGTAATGAAAACGAGAGCAAACACATGGGCGTTAATCATGAATATAAATCAATTCGTAATCTAAATAAGTACCCACGAAAACGCAGATTTGTTGTTGTCTGAATCGACAGTTCTTGGTCTGATAACTTACTGGCGCCGTCAAGGTCTCCAAGCGTGTTTGTCGGTGAATGCGTTTAAGAGCACTCAGCTGAATATGAATAGTAAAAATTTCAATCCTTGGTGTAAACTGGGTCACATTCATTCATTGCTAGGGAATGAATAACCGTCATCTATATTCCGGAGGTTTTGGATTGAATTCGTTTCCTGGTAAAGAAGTTTCAGGGAATTCTGCAGCAATTTCCATCTAACAGCTTCAGCATTGAAAGGGCTTTGATTAATGAGGATGTTTTTCATTGGTTGAATTGAAAAATAAATGGTGACATTTTTCGTATTTTAACGGCCAAATTCTCATTCGATAATTATTTCAGAAATATATTCTACATCTTGTGTCCTTATCATGAGTAGACCTTCATCGATCTCATCAACACAACTGAGATCAGATTTCAATTTATGATTTTCATTGACAAACGTTTGGGATTGTTCAACAAAGATGAAGTCATACTTCTTATAATAGATTGAGGTGAAGATTCGGCTAGCATTAAACCGTTCAGCCTAATATTCACGCAACATTTTACTCAAAAATCCCGAAGCTAACCACCAAAGAACTTTCATAAAAATTCTTTTTTGTTTTAGAAATAGGTAATCGCTCTTTCATTAGAACCAAATTTCTTATCTTAGAGCATTCTTTTGAGATCTCAAAAAGACCAGTGATCACTGGGATGCCAGATCTGGAGGAAAAGTTGGGTGTTAAATCATTTGGAAGCGCAATTCGTTCAATTTGACCACGGTTTTCATCGATTTATGACAAGAAGTATTGTCTTGGTGAAGAGTACTTTTTTCTTCTGCATTTGAGAACGTTTTCCCTGATTTCAGAGCACTCAATCAAACCAATAATCAATGTAATATTCACTGTTGATGGTTTTAAGTATGTGAAGATAGTAAATGTACAATATAATTACTTTTTTTTTGCATATACTCAATTTTTGTGAGTTTATAGGCTTGACCAAAACTCTTTACCTTATAATAATAATGAGCCAATTGAAAACTTCCCGGTCTACCATAGTAAAACATTTTTTTGGGAAAATTCGGTTTGATTATTAAACATAGTTGCCTTTTATGGCGATACAGCGATTATAGCAATCTTCCAACTTTTCGATACCATTTTTGTATTACGATTTGTCTTTTGCTTCAAAATAGGCCTCAGTTTCGGCGATTACTTCTTCATTGACGCTAAATTTCTTTCCAGCGAGCATTCTTTTGAGGTCTGGGAACAGGAAAAATACGCTAGGGGCCAGATCTGGCGAATAAGGTGGGTGCAGAAGCAATTCGAAGCCCAATTCATAAAAATTTGCCATTGTTTTTATTGATTTGTGACACGGCGCATTGTCTTGATGAAACAACACCTTTTTTCTTCAAATGGGGCCGTTTTTTAACGATTTCATCCTTTAAACGATCCAATAACGCTATATAATAATCGCTGTTCACTCAGTCCACTCAGCTGATTGTCGATTAGACTCCGGAGTGAAATGATGGAGCCATGTTTGATCCATTGTCACATATCGACGAAAAAATTCAGGTTTATTGCACTTAAACAGCTTCAAACACTGCTCAGAATCATTAACACGTTGTTGCTTGGATCGAATTTGAGCTCCATAGCTCGATATATTCAACTAAACCGCTACCTTACGCTCGTTCGTAGGTCTTCAAGTTTTACGACCAGGAGTTGAAAGTCAAAGTTCATCATTCCATCATTCCACAACATTCTCAGTAATTTATGTTTCATTATTTCCAGGGGATTGAGTCTTTTTCAAATTTAAATTTTTTAATTTTAGAACTTGCAACTGTAAATATCAATGCTGCCATGAAATTTGAACATTTTTCCTAACATAGTTCATGTAAATAATGACGTATCTTTTCATTATTCCTAGGCCTACCCAAATTGAATACCAAAAGCGTAAAACACGAGAATCAATACCAATTGACCATGATCTCAATCACATTCAACATTCGACTTGTCCATTCTAAAATCCTTTATTTAATTGGGATGCTATTGACTTTCAATACAGCGAACATTTTCCTTTACGATAACTTTCAGGATGAAAAGAATTGGTTGACATCGAAAACAAATTTCTTTATCCGTGGCCAGTTTTGGATCACACAACAAGAAACCCAATCTAGTCACTTCGAAAACAGGTTATTTCGGATTATAAATACAACCATTATAACCGAAAACAGAATCTTATTAAGGAAAGATAATTTTGTAAAGGCACAATGGCATCTGAACAAAGGTCATTATTCTGTTTGTGGAAAAGGATTTTTTTCTTTCTCCTGAAAAATTGGTTGTTTTAAGGAAGAGCCTGAATATCACAGATTATTTTGCATGAAATTGAAGATCTTCAATAGCCTAGCCAAGTTATGCAGTAATGATGAATGAACGATTAATGTTATCAAATATAGATTTTTCTGCCTAATTTGAAAAATATTGTTCTTGTTCAATTATTTTTTGATCGTGCATTTCCCTATTTGGTGACCAAAATCAATCGCCTACGCTTTTACTATGTTCTGCTGATCATCAAGTTGGCGATCACCAAAACATGGAAAGCCGTCATTAGAGGTTTGATTCTGCATGTCCTAAAATTTTATTCAGATACTTGTAAACCCATCAACATTCATCATGCCAAAAATTAGACCCTTATTTCAGAATACAATAATTGATTTCGAAAATTATCGTTACCAATTTAATTCCAATAGATGACTCTCATTAATTTTCAGTTTAAATCCCGAACTTATATTACTTGCGACATTTGAATGTCGAAATAATAGAATTTTATATGAATTATCATAATTTTTCATTATTTCGAACGCAGAACAACCTTTATAAACCAATTGTAATCTCATCAGACCGTTCCAGATAGACAGCTAATGTAATCAAACTGATGTCAGCCTATATTCTGCTCAAAGTTCCATATCGTTTGAAAAATTACTCATCCTGACGTCCAGTGTCAGATGATATTACGAAAACAGGTCCTTCATGTCGGGAATATATTCTGTAGTTTTAGTATTCCCAGAATTTCCGGGAAATTTCGTTCCTCTTCTCTAGTATTGCTTTTTCAATTTCTTATTCGTTGATTTCTCCAATGTTTTTTCATAAGATTCGTTTAAGCCTTTCTTGAGTTATAGGAATGAAGTAGGTAACTAGCTAGCCGGACAGTGTTTTGTAGCATTTAAATTAGAATTAATTATTTGTTAATAATTAGTATAATTATAGATAATTATGAACAGAAATTCAACTCAACTTTTCTCCCTGAAATGTCAAAATACAGGTCGGAAACACAATTTTTTTCTGTTTTATGTGATATAACTCTAATTAGAAAGGACAGTGTCTATAACAATCGAGTATAACATGGCTTGGCGCACCGCCAGAGCCACACAAAAGATTCGTGTCAAAATTTTGGAAAATACCTTTGAGTCTCGATCGAGATACTGAAAGTCCAACCACGTTACATTTATAGTTGTTTTCCAGATCTGACCCCCATTGATTACTGGCTTTTTACAGGGAACTTTTTTTGTTTTTCAGGATCGGCTTACGACCTCACACCCTGTAATTTTTCTTGTGGCCTCATTTGAAAAATAATATTTTCCAATTACCTATACCTGATTTAATCCAACTGAAGGACCGACTAATCGAAAAGGTTGAAGAAATTAACAATTCAGTTTATCGAATCTTTATTAATCTACAGAGTTGGTAAATAAGTACCAAAACTTATATATAATTTATTTATCACAGCTACCTAACTGGATCTTTATAATAATTTGTATTTTCCTGAGTATTACTAGAGAGAGCTGTTCGAATTTTTTTCTGAAATTCGATTGCAGATACCACAAAACTTTAACAAACCAAAAAGTGTAGTACTGAACCAGAGTTTCTTTTTAAATTTTTCTAAACTACCAGTTGTTCACAAAAAAATAATTCTGGAGGAAAGAAGCGGGCACCCTTCCAGAAAATATTCAAACTGTAGATTTGCAATTAAAATATCACATGATGACAACTTTAAATTGGAATATCTATGCCAATTCAAGTTAAATATATTGTGAAGGGAAGGTGTCATGAGAGAAATTGAACTTCAACAACTATGTATTTCAAAAACAAAGCGTTTGCGGACTCGTGTTTTAGGAATTTGTATCTTAAAATGATCCGAGAAATCTGTCATTTTCATTTGTACCTCCAATTTAGGAACACCCTGTAAATATAGTCAATTCAAAACTGATGTATTCACAAATAAATTGCAATTTGAATGAAAGACAATAAATTGTACAATACAGCCCAGACAATTTTTCGATGCGAATTACTCTGTTCAGTCCTTTGATAACTACATTATTGTAATTTTGTGCCAAGAATGATACAAAAAACCAAAATGAACGGGTAAGTGTGTACCGATGACGAATGCGAAAATCACATATGGCAAATAAAGGGTGATGCCGAGAGAGCGGATAAATAAAGGAAATAATAAACCTCGGACGAGCTCGTAGTGTAATAAAAGTACTCATATTGAAAGCGATAATAAACTCATAAACGATTTTTTACTGACGTGTCGAATTCAAAGGAAAGTAAAATGATTATTATTGGTTCATTTGATGTAGAAATTTTCGTTCTTCGTCTTTGCGAGATTTCTAAAATTTTATAATTTGAAAATCTTGAGGGGGAATTACCCCCAGTACTCCCATTTCTACGCCCTTGGTCACAAGACTCGATCAAGCCTTGATACCGTCAAAACACGGGACTCTATCCGACCCGTGGAATCTTTTCCTCCCGCTGGATCATTGACAGCAACGCGGTTAGCCGAGATGAGATACGGTCTACAACTCCCCTGCTGTACACCTTGCTTGCGAGGTGACTGACTCGATGCCCTTCACGGGACGGAAAAGTCGAAATTATAAGCCACCAAGATCATTGTTTGCAAGGTAATTGGGTGAAGTTTTGTAGAACATGATCTTGAGATCGGCCGGCTACCAGAAACCGAACGAAATTCGGTGGCCGCAGAATGTTTCGACAACGCGTAACGATGTTTTTTTTTACGCGTCTGAGATTTGGTATGAATCGTAATGACGGGAGTTCGCTTTGTTACTATTGAGATGATTTTCAACACGTGTTGTTGAACTGAGAAACTGACCAATCGAAGGTTTTTGGTGGTGACCTCTAAAGTAACAATGAAGAGGAAGATGGTATTATTATTATGAGATGAAAATAGTTATTAGATCAACTAGTTCAATAATATGAGCGATTGATTTTTCGGATCCTAAATAGCTCAAATAAATATACAATTTATTATGAATTTTTTCTAAATTATTAAATTTTTGACTTGAAAACACTACCAAGGTTCATTATTTCTTTCTATCTCGAAGATCAATCCATATCCGAATATTTTCAATGAAAAGCGATTTTTGAAATAAAAAAATCAAAGGAATCGAACCTGTGACAATAAGATTTTTCATTCGAGAGTCTTTTAGATTAAGTGCCTGTATACAGAATGTTCCTAAATTGGAGGTTCGAAGGAAAATGGAAGATTCCCTGAATAATTTTAGGGAAAAGAAGTCCTATAATCATGGACCCGCAAACGCTTTATTTTCGAGATACGGGGTGTTTCTTGTAATCCTACTTTCTTGTGATGATTATATCGTTTATCGAATATCTGTCAAACTTCGCTACATTTAGGATAAATAGGTACCAAAACTTAATATTAGGTGTACAACTTTGCTTCCGCCGTTTTGCAGTAGATGGCTGTAGCGGTAAGTGCTAGTCGAAATAAATAGATCATAGATGTCATACAATAAGCTTAGGTATTTGTAAACATAACGCTATCGAATATTAGTCGATTTGTGCATCATTAAGTTATTCTCAATTAACCATGTCAGCTTGCGAACCAAATTCTCGTCATTTGCGGGAGGTATCAATCTTCTGCTTTAATATGGAAAAAACTGCGGTTGAAGCTCATCGAATGCTCTCAAATACTTATGGTAAGGTCGCTATTAGTGAAAGTACGTGGGGATAGTAGTTTCAACACTTCAAGAACGGTGAATTTGACGTCGAAGACCAACATGACGTTGGAAGAGAGAAGGTTTTCGAAGATACATTACTTGATCATGACTCACGTCAAACGCAACAAGAATTGGCAGGATCATTAGGAGTGACACAATAAGTCATTTCAAAACGGCTGAAAGTCATGGAAATGACAAGTAAATTGGGTGCCGTACGAGTTGAAGCCGAGATATGTTGAACGGCGTTTGTTTGCTTGTGAACAGCTACTTGCAAGGCAAAGACGGAAGGGATTTCTGCATCGTATTGTGACTGTAGACGATTAATGGGTTCATTACGATAATCTCAAGTACAGAAAATCATGGGGATATCCCGGCCATGCTTCCACGTCGAAAGCCAAACCGAATATTTACGGTTCCAAGGTGGCAGTTAATGCGTTTGAGACGAACATTGAAATACAAACGGTCGCAATAGAACGAGAGACATGATAAAGTGATTTTACAGCATGATAATGCTCGACCTCTCACGAAAGTGGTCAAGACATACTTGGAAACGTTGAAATGAGAAGTCCTACCCCACCCGCCGGATTCTCCAGACGTTGCTCCCTCGGACTATCACTTGTTTCCATCAATGGCACACGGCCTGGCTGACTAGCATTTCCGGTCTTAGGAAGTAAAAAATTGGATCGATTTGTGGATAGCTTCAACAGATGACCAGTTTTTCAAAGCGGGATTCGTACGCTGCCCGAAAGATGGCCGAAAGTTTTGGCCAGCGATGGAAAATACTTTGAATCATAAATGTATAACTAGTTTTTACGATAAAGCCTCGAATTTCGGAAAAAAACGGCGGAAGAAAGTTGTTCGCCTATGTATGGTCACATCTTACTAACTGGATCTTAAAACATAATAACTTGATTTTTCCCGAAGAATTCTGGAAATTATTTTCGATATCTTGAGAGATCGAAACAAATGTAGCCATTTGAATAAAAGACTTGGAGTCGACATGAGGAGTTTTTTCTTTCTCATTCAATCTTTCGATATTTCTGAAAATCAAAGAATCCAATGTTCAAATGACAATATACGACAAAGAAAGCTCAGAAGTTGCCTACCGCAGTTGTAAACGAACGTTTGGTGGAAAACCAATTAGACCACAACTTAAGAGCCAACTTTATAATCATTTGAAGTTCGTGAAATCTTATACGACCATTTTCCCTGGAAAAACCACAAGAGTAAAGTTAAGTTGGTGACATTTATATGTTGAATATCTCCTTCTGCTGTCTATTGAACTTATTTATATTAGCCGTCTTATTACGATAATGAAGCCCTTATCAATTACCCCCAGAAGAATCCAGTTTTTCAACCATTAATCTCTAATTACACTATCAAGAGTCCTTATTATCACACTTCAAAGAATCCTAGACTGCTCATTTAAATTGTGAACATACCGGAATAGTCGTCTCACAATCTGGTTTGTTAACTCACCAGAGGTCGCCAACATTCAATTATAGATGCATAATTCGAAATAACTAAAACATGTTGTAGAAACAGAGTCATTTTTCAAACGACAAAGACCGAAGGAACTTTGTTCTTCTGTATATAGGCACCACCTACTGAAGAGTAAGTAAACTCTGCAGTCTGCACCTACTATTATTTTTCCGTAATTGAATGTTGAACGACTTGAAAATGAAATAAATACATAATAAACTTTATAAGTTCAATACGACTCTTGATAGGTGGATAACCTTCGTGGACGAGAAATTAGCTCAACAATTCTCAATATAGAAATGCCAAACTGTTCATTAGGCCTGACCTTGGCAGAACGTGGAAGAGTAATTGTTCTCACTATTCAGGGTCAACTCGGTGTACTTTTGGTTGGAATACGCACAAACGGAATTCTGAGAAGACGCCAGATGAGCCTAATATCCAAGTATGTTTGTATTTCTATCGCAAGATAGAACATTTCCAGCAAGTTTTTCTAGAAATGTGCTTCATAATATAGGGTGTTTTTTTTCGAGGTATATAACTTTACGTTGGCATTTCTGTTCAAGATGGCGACGGATTTAACAGCTGTCAAGTGATTTATTCTCAGTTTGGTTTGGCAATTCATCATGAATAGACTCACGCCTGAACAAAGCTTGCAAATAGTGCAATTTTATTTCGAAAATAATGGTTCTGTGCGGAATACGTATCGCGCACTATGTCCATGTTATTTTGTTTAGCGATGAAGCGCAATTCTGGTTAAATGGCTACGTCAACAAACAAAACTACCGCATTTGGAGTGAAGCTAATCCTCAAGTGTATGTCGAAACACCGTTACATCCAAAAAAACTGACTGTTTGGTGCGCTTTATGGGCTGGTGGAATCATTGGTCCGTACTTCTTCAAAAACGATGATGGCCAGAACGTCCAGGAGCTGTGGTTTCAACAAGACGGCGCAACATGTCACACAGCTCGTGCCACAATCGATTTATTGAAAGACACGTTTGGTGACCGCCTAATTTCACGTTTTGGATCTGTGAATTGGCCTCCAAGATCTTGTGATTTAACACCGCTAGACTACTTTCTGTGGGGCTATGTAAAGTCATTGGTCTATGCGGATAAGCCATAAACCCTTGACCATTTGGAAGACAACATTCGCCGTGTTATTGCCGATATACGGCCACAAATGTTGGAAAAAGTCATCGAAAATTGGACGTCCAGATTGGACTACATCCGAGCCAGCCGTGGCGGTCATATGCCAGAAATCATATTTAAAATGTAATGCCACAAGATTATCTTGCGGAAGCAATTCGAAGCCCAATTCATGCAATTTTGCCATTGTTTTCCATTGATTCGTGACACGGCGCATTGTCTTGATGAAACAGCACATTTTTTTTCTTCAAATGGGGCCGTTTTTTAACGATTTCATCCTTCAAACGATCCAATAACTCTATATAATAATCGCTGTTGATGGTCTGGCCCTTTTGGAGGTAATCAATGAATATTATACCTTGCGCATTCCAGAATACAGATGCCATAACCTTGCCAGCTGACTGTTATGTTTTTCCTAACTTTGGATTCGGTGTGTGCAGTCCACTCAGCTGACTGTCCATTGAACTCCAGAGTGGAATGATGGAGCCATGTTACCTCCATTGTCACATTTCGACGCAAAAATTCAGGTTTATTTCACTTAAACAGCTTTAAACACTCAGAATCATTAACACGTTGTTGCTTTTGATCGATTGTGAGCTCGCGCGGCACCCATTTTGCACACAGCTTTCTCATGTTCAAATATTCATTAATTATATGATGTACACGTACACGTACACGTCTTCACAATGGGTGCTATCTCGATCAACCCCCTTTTTCGCACCAAATGACTGGAAATAATAGTTCTAGTACTAAAAACACAGCATGTTCTAACAAAACTATTGCCAATGGTACTAAATCTCTAATGGTTGATACAAGGCCTGATGGCAACGGGTTTTTCAAATATTGAAAGAAAGTTATTGCTAGGGTGTCACGTATTTTCAATTCTGATTAATTATCCACAAAAATGTAAATTACAATATTGCACCTATTGGAAATTCATAATCATGTACGTCAATGAACAATGTTCACATTTTCTGCTCACTAGAAACCATTCCTTTACGAAACTATTAAATTTTTCCTATTTACCAGGAACTCAACTCAATTCCAATATTCCCTCCTTAATCGATAGTTTAAAGTAATCGTCGTTTACTCGCATAAAGCAATTAAACTGGTATACTATTGGATTTGGCAGTTACAGAATTCAATACTGAATATAGCCCTCTAAATCATCGAGAACACCACAGATATCATTTCGATATTAATTTTCTCTAATTCTGTGGTTATTCCGTTCATTCTTCCACATCTTGTAGAACAAAATCGTGCGAGAATATATCAGAAACGCACAGTTTTCATGGTTATATTTTATTATTCTATGTTGGCACTCCGAACTTTCCGCTACGGCTTTATCTGTCAATTCATCAAATTGCCTTAAAGAAATCAGTTCTGCCAACCAACATTTTTCAATGCAAAAATCACTAAATTATATTTATGGAAATATTTCATTAATTTCAATGAAAATGCAATGAATTAGAGAAAATAATGTATAATACTCGTACAGAAGGTTCATTCTACCACTCGTTCATTCCAAAACTCGCCACTTCGTGGCTCGTTTTTGAATTTTGAACTCGTGGAAGAATATCAATGTCTTCTGCACTTGTATTATAAATAACTATTCTCTAATTCTGTGGTTATTCCGTTCATTCTTCCACATCTTGTAGAACAAAATCGTGCGAGAATATATCAGAAACGCACAGTTTTCATGGTTATATTTTATTATTCTATGTTGGCACTCCGAACTTTCCGCCACGGCTTTATCTGTCAATTCATCAAATTGCCTTAAAGAAATCAGTTCTGCCAACCAACATTTTTCAATGCAAAAATCACTAAAATATATTTATGGAAATATTTCATTAATTTCAATGAAAATGCAATGAATTAGAGAAAATAATGTATAATACTCGTACAGAAGTCTAATTCTACCACTCGTTCATTCCAAAACTCGCCACTTCGTGGCTCGTTTTTGAATTTTGAACTCGTGGAAGAATATCAATGCCTTCTGCACTTGTATTATAAATAACTATTAAAGTTTAGACAGAATATGGCAATATAATTCTACTTTCAAACAGCAATAAAACTCATTTTACGAATCAGATGTTTTAGCTTTTTGAATGTAGGTACCTATCTAAAGGCACTTTATGCACAACAGATAACTGATGTCCCCTCTAACCAAACATTGAAGAGGTCGATATCTGGCGTTTTTTATGAAGCACATTTTCACTTGAATAGACACGACAACAAACAGAAAATGATGCTGGTCTGAGATCAATCCCGGGCTTCGCAACTCTACTAAAATCACAATGTGGTGTGCAATTTCCTCAGCTGGTATTGTTGATTTGAGAAAAATGAGGTCACCGTGACAATGAATTCCAGTATTTGAAGATTTTTTCTACGAATTGTTGAAATGTGACTACGGAATATTTGTTTAAAAAAAAATAGAAAATCACTGACGTGGAGTCGGAACTTCTTCATTCATGCGCCAATTGCGTCCTCGGAAACCTGTTATGTGGCCTCCAAGAAACAATTGGTGCATGACTGTCAGTGAAATATTAGGTGAAATAAGGGATTCATCAAGCCAAGTAGCTTTACATATTAACCAACTAATTGACTTAAAAATCAAGCTCGTGAAAAATTATATACTTGAGCTTGACTTGACTTGATTTTAGATATCTATTGCTCGACTTGATACCAAGCTACTTGATATTACTTGAGCTGACATGCACGAGTCGCACGGATATTTCTGTGATCTCGTGCGCGCTTAGACTAAATAAGAGGATTCCTCGAGCGTCGAGAGACTGAAGCATTCGCCAGTGTGACTTTATTAGTAGTTTCCTCACATTTCTATGAAATCTATTGGTAGAATTTGGTAGTTTCAGAAATATTTTTCCAAAATTGGCCAAAATGTCCAAGGATTTTCTTTCAACACCAGTATCTTTAGCTCCTGTTGAAGACAATTTTCCAGATCTGCTCTCATAGTTACAAAAACCCGCAATAGGTTAGGCGACAAATCTATAAGATGCCTCATGTGTCTTAGATCCTGTATGGAAAATTATGAAATCAAACAAAGCCTGGAGGTTTCTCAATATTCAGAAACTTTTTTTTATTATTTTTATTTTGTTATGATTTATACTGATTTGATTTATGTTTCAATTTCAAGAAAGTGGATATTTTCGGTTCTTTTATACAATAATTTTAATAAATGAAAGTGTTCTTTACAAGGTTTCTTCTCATTTCATCATTTTTATTATTGATGTGACACTACACAATAAAACTGCTAAAAATCAAATAGCTTGATATGATTCAAATTCTTGATGAATAAATACTTGACTTGAGATTGAAAAACTACTACTTGACTTGGGCTTGACTTGAAATCAAGTTAAGCTCAAGCCAAGTTCAAATTCAAGACAAGACGTGAATCTCTAGGTGAAATCCAAATTCAATCAAATCTACAATTCTGAATTCACCAGGAACAAAATATGGACATTTCGGATAGAATGATTACTGGTTCAAGTTTGAGGAAAATAGACTCACCTCCTACAGAAGACAAGTTGTTGGTAAGGCAACTGCAAAAAGAAAAGAATTTTAGTCAAACATAATAAAAAGATGAATATAATATCTGGTTCCATTCAACTGGACAATAATTCATATTAAATTTCTGTATAATGAGTGCATGGCTGCATCATAATGCCGATTGATGTCTCCATTCACTAACGGATCAGAATTCAAATGATTCTGTCAAGATGCTCTATTAGCATACAATACTGCGATTCCGTAAATGCTGTTATTACTCCGGTAAGATATATTGCCATAATCTTCAGAATAAAAGCTTTACTTCCTGCAGAAATCAATTTGAAAGAATATACCAATCATCTCGAACAAATATTGCGATTTGGAGTCTGATGATCTTTCTATTCAATCGGATGAAAGAAAATACACAAAAGAAGAATTTTTTTCCTTTTTCCCTCATTATATATTATAAAGATTGGCATTCGAATCTTCTTAGCATTAAATTGAAGGTGGTGTAGTGATGAAAAACTATATTTAGGCGAAGATTGATGGAACGAGTATTTTGACCAATGAACTAAAAGATTAATTGGCAGAAATCAACTGGCAGAATTCCACGGATCGGAGCTCTGGGATCTTCAACTTGAACAATTCCTCGGATTTCACCACCAATGAGAACCATTTTTCATGATATTTTCCTTCTTATCCCTTTCACTGAATCTAAAAGTGTGAAATAATGGGCCCACCATCTGCTGCTATCTCTCGTAATATTCCTTACGAAGTAGCTCCAATGAAATTCAATAAAAATTAATATTTACCTTGCTTCGAGTATTGGTTTATTAATTTCAATAATAAACATTTGAAATCGCCCAAGTGAAAAAAATCCAGCTTTCACAGTTTACGTTCGGACATGTGCAGAATCCAAATATCGATTAAATGAAAAACGGAGATAGCACCGATATGAAGTCAGGAGCTTCAGAGCGCTAGTTCATTCAAGCGCTGATTACGTTCTTTGAAACCACATTATGTTGCCTCACAAAAGTTCTTGACAACACATCAAAGTCTCATTTTTGGTCAATATTCTACTTAAATTTTCTGATATCAACTAGGTCGGATCTAATGTCACTGAAATATTAGGTTTTTTATTTCATATCTAAAAGGAGTATTGCCGTAAATTCAAAACTGAAAATTTCAATTATTGTATACTCGGCAAGAAATTAGCTTTGACATTATTTCAAATTGTACTGATATTTGAAATCATCTCAAACATTTGTCAGGAAGCAGTATCAAAGCTTAGATGTCTAGAACACTGATTAAATTTTCGAGTTTTGAAGGGACCAGCCTTCCTGGATTTTAATGGTATTGGTCCCTTTTCACTTAATTTCCGCATCGATTCTTATTGCGTCCACGTCAGATTTCTGTCAATTTGGTTTTGAGGTTAAATCAAAAGTCGATCAACATTTGACATTACAAATGAAAATTTTGAAATGATGCCGTTGATTAGTCAATTCTTTGTATAACTCCATCTTAAGAAAGAAAAGAGAAAAAGGACCTGTGCCGAGGCGAGTCGCCAGGATAACCTTGATCCAAATCTAATTAGTGAATATACCAGTATTTTATGCATCTTAGTCGAAGCCTTTGCCTCTCTATGGTTGTTAGTTTTTCATTTCGATATCCTGCCCATTTTATGGAAAAAATATCGAGAAATAAGGAAGAAATTACCATACCAGTAAATTAATAAATAGTAGGACGAAAAATTCAATTGGAGCAGAGGAAACCTTACTACATCTAAATGAATCAGTTAAATATAGCTAATAAACATCGAGTAAATTGGCAAGGTTTCTTTTATCGTCACAAAACCTAAAATTTATGATGATATTTTTCAAACACGAGTGGACAGATCCCATAATTATAAACAATGAATATATTGTTATAGCAGCTTGTTCCGCCCATGTAATGCAATTTATAGGATCTCATATTACTTCGCTCGCCCAAAAACCATAAACTTGAATTCATAGACCAATTAGATAATAACGCAGATAATCCAAAGGAATGCATTTTCACTCACAACCTTCACCTTCAAAATTCTCAGAGAAGGTTTATTCACATTGGTGTTCCTTGAATATATACACTCGTTAATATCAGGGGCGTAGCGACCGGGGAACGATTGGAGAAATCTGTCCAGGGCAGAGCACTCGAAGGAAGCCCGGGACGTCACTTCTAAGTGCCTGTGAACCTATAAACGTTTTCTCAGATCTTCTTTTTGTATAAGAACTGGTATTTTATTCCCTACGCCTCTACTTTAATTTCTCCTATTTCCTGTTGTTGTCTAATTGGGAGACTTTCCTTTCTATTGCATGTCACTTTTTTCTTCTATTTGGTAGTTTGAAAGAGATATATCCTTTTATCTGTCATTCTTATTTTGATTTGTAGTATCTTTCTTAATTCCTTATTCTCATACTTTTTCAGCTTCTCTATTGTGTTCTTTCTTTGGTTGTCGAATATTTCCTGAATAGTTTCTATTTTCAATTCTTCTCTGATGTGTTGGTTGGTTATATACCAACCAACTGCTGTTCTGATTACTGTATTTAACGGACTTTGCAACTGATCCTTATTATTGTTTTTCGTAAAATACAAGGTTACTCCTGCATACGTAATGCTTGGTATTAGCTCTATTTTTATTATCTTTAGCTTGTTTTCTGAGAAAAGATTACTTTTAGGGTTGAGCAGCGGGTACAGTCTCCCGTGCAATTGTCTTGCCTTTTATCTGTTTGCTTCTATCTGTTTGATGAAGTTCATTCTTTCATCCGAGATATTTTGCTTCGTTTTCCATTCTATCGTCTGATTTTCTATTTTGACATTTCCTGTTTTCTCTTCCTTTACTGTTGTTCCTCCAAGGTAGATTGCAACTGAACGTTTTCGCGATAGATTCAAATTAAATAGGAAAAAAAACCGTAATGTGCTTTAAATCTTGAAGGGGATTTCAAAGCCTGTCAACTAGCCAATTCTCGCTACGCCACAGGATGGTATGAAATGGTGGGTATTTATATTTCTTCGTCCTATTGACAGTTACATAGCAGGACTGGGATGACTTGGGAACAGACTGTCTCATATGGCAGAACCTAAATTTAGAATTTAGCGTCCCTTTTGCCGCAGAAGAAGTGTGCCTGAAATTACATATTCATGAGGGGAATATGTAGAAATTATGATTCAGTTGCCCGCTTCATAAATTAAAAGGCAAGCTCGCCAAGGATTTGAATCAACTCTTAGCTTTTGGGTTGTGTATTTAGCCTGACCGCGACAATTTTCCGTTTTTAATGGAATATGCAAATTTCTGGCCATGCACCATGACAAAGAGAAGTGACAAGAGGAAATAATGAATAGCTATGAAGATTCTCACGAGAGCAATGTACTTCTTCTTCTGAGAAAATTGTTTTCGGAGTCGAAATGAATAATTTCAGGAACATCTCGTTATGAATTCTTTATGCTAGAGCAGATATCATCGGAAAGCCTTGCCTGAACATGGATAACTTTGGAGATTGCTTACATTAAAATTAAATGAGAGAGTAGTAATGGTGTGATGGGAAAAGGAATACACTTATGAAAGTGTACTGCCGAATATCAAAAATGGAATACTCGCACGAACATTTGAGTCATATAGAAAAGAAGTTTTTTTGAGTATTACAAAAAAAAATTATCACAGAGCTAAAAACATTTATGAAGCACTTTAGAACATTTATGAGATTTGTCAGAAGAAATAGATATATGAGGCAATGTTCAATGGAATGGATGGTCGAATAATAGAAATAATAATGAATATATATTGACTGAAAAAGAAACTGCAACGCCCAGAAAGAGCTATTTAAATTTTAATTTTTTCGGTAAAACATAGATAGTATAACAAGGAGTAAATAATTGAATTTGGAGAAAAAAATCGTGAAGGTTTTTTCATGTAAACAATTTTTGTTACTTAAATATAGCAGTCGTTTTTTGAATATTATTTAAATTTTACAGCAAACTAGCTATTCGAAGAGATCCGAAGTCGATGTTAAGTTGGTGTTAAAATGCCTAGAGCTCGGTTACGCGGAACTTATCGCCAACTAAGTGAATTCGAAAGAGTTCGAATACTGTAGGCGGGGTTGTCATTTCGAGAAATCGCTAACTGTACGAACAGAAATCCATCTACTGTTATGAGATGTTGTCAAGCATGGTTTGATAATGCCCAAAATCAAAGAAGAGTAGGCACCGGACGTCAAAGGGGCACAAATGAAGTTCAAGATCGAAGTCTAAGACTTATGGCCATTAGAGACCGATTTGCAACAACTCGATCTTTGCCTGATGAGTGGTTAGGAGAGCAAGGCCATCCTGTAACTGTCCGAACCGTTTACAGCCGGATAAGATCTTTTGGACTGCAGCATTATCGACCCCATCTTGTGTTACCTCTGATGGTTGAGTATCGCCAGCCCGATTACAGATGTGCAGAGAACGTCAACATTGGAATGTGGAATGGCATCAAGTAGTCTTTTCTGATGAATCTCGATCCTCCTTGGGTGCACATGATGGCCGAAGAAGGGTTAGACGACGTCGAGGAGAAAGACGTAAACCTCAGTTTGATGTTGAGCGTCATGTAAACCGGACAGTAGGCGTTATGGTATGGGGTGCTATTGCACATGCAAGTAGGTCACCTTTAGTCTTCATTCGATGTAACATGACAACGCTGCGTTACCTTCAAGAAATTGTGGAGCCATATGTTCTCCCTCACCTCAACCGGCTCGAGAATCCAATATTTCAGCAAGATAATGCCCGACCTCATGTTGCCAGAGTTAGTGTAAACTTTTTTGAAGCGACCCATGTGAATCTTTTGCCATGGCCGCCAAGATCCCCCGATTTTTCGCCCATAGAGCATGTTTGGGACATTGGGGGTAGAAGGCTCGGAAATTTATCCAAGCCCCCACAGAATTTGACTGCTCTGAGACATGAAGTACATATAGCTTGGGATAGTATCCCTCAAGAAGAAATAGACCATCTTATTGCCGATACGTGCTGGGGAGTATATGGATAATTGCAGTGGACAAACACATTATTAACAAATTTATTAACGAAAATTGTAAATCCTTCGTTTTTTCCTCCAAATTTCAATCATTAACTTTTTGCTATGCTACAAAATTTTAAATTTAGACAGCCCCTTCTGGTTTTTGCAGTTTCTTTGTCAGTTAGTATATAATAACTTGCTTACAGTCTATTTGGTTGTAAATTTTCAAGTAATACGCTTCAAAATTTTGTCAGAACTATCGTTATGAAATCCTTACATAGGCATTATTAATACAATCTACATAAAGTAAATACAGTGCACGATATTTCGTGGTTATTTGAAACTCTCTCAAGGGAACATATTTCGTGACTAGCATCACAACGACTGATAATTATCATAGCACATTCCTGAACTATATTGAATGATTTATACGTGGCATATCGATTTCACTCTTTCGGAATTCTATATTTTTCGTAAGTCATCAAAACGATACCTCCGATAAAAAATTACACAAAGCACTCATGCCTGGTCAGAATGTCATGCCAACTCATTCAGTATTATAGTTGAATGAATTTCACTGATTCAGTTAAAGAATAACATTAGATAATCCATTCCATATAACTTCGGACTGTATATTTCAATTGTTCTTCACTCCATTTATGCGTTATACATCAAATTTACATGACATCTAAGTTGAATATGCTTCTATGATTATTATTGTGAAATGAATCTTTCTTCCAATAAGTTATGTGATAATTAAGTGCATATTGAAGACCTTCGAATAGAATAGAAATAGAATAGTTGAATGTGTCAAAGAATATCTGAGCTTTTTCAAAATAATATGTTGTTATTATTTTAGTAGAACGATACTGACAAACTTCATTAGCTCCATTATTTCAAAAGTAGCAATTCAGTTCCTTCTATTAAACCGATTTATTGGGAAAATGATATTTTTAGATGGCTATTAATGAAATTATTCGATGTATTTAGTGTTATATTGCTTTACAACCGATCCAATGTAAAATATGATATGATAAATATGCTTTTCCGTGGTCTACTGTCTCTACTCCTTGGTCGTAGCTCCTACTCAAACCTGGTCTATAACTTGATCAGGTTATTTTTTTTTCATCTCCTCAAAGAGACAGATTTTTCATTCATGT
Organism: Harmonia axyridis; assembly: GCF_914767665.1. Taxonomy (NCBI): domain Eukaryota; kingdom Metazoa; phylum Arthropoda; class Insecta; order Coleoptera; family Coccinellidae; genus Harmonia; species Harmonia axyridis. The sequence continues at coordinate 14,704,367 of NC_059503.1, forward strand.
TCTATTTTGCCATATTGTCAACAGAAATGAAACACTAATGAGAATTCACACTTGTGTCGATCGAAAAGAGCTTTAAAGTTTTGTTTCCTTTAGCCAATATAATGAGATTCACTCCGAGTAAAACCTGAAATGAAATATTAGATATTTTGTAGTACTCAAAACTAGTTTTTCTATTTCATCGTGATTTTTTGCCTTCAAAAATAACAGATCGTACTTCGTTGGAAAATATTTATTTTTTTATTCCACTCTATAACTCTGCACGTTGGAACTCTTTTCAGACAAATTTCATTATTAGAAGTACCTAATGATCCTAAACATCTTGTGTACAGATTGTAATAAGATATAATGTTTGTTAAAAACTGAAGAGGCCTGGTGGACTCTGGCTCTATCATGTACAAAGCAACGCAACGATATAGACACTTCCTGCAGTATATGAAAATTCTAAGCAGAATAGTTTAAAAGGGGTTCGCGTTATTTATAATTTTGAAATAAAACACTTAAACAAATGAAAATGCAGAACAGAAGAATCATTTTATCTATTTGATCTCAATTACTTTCGATACACCCTGTATAATATAAAATATTAGAATTCTACATATCACTGGGTTTTCATATTTATATTTATCTAGGAATCTCCATGACAACGACTAATTAGATCTCTCATGACTAGAAGAACTCTCTCTGTACCTGCGTTGATAAAAAAAGGCATTATAAGCGAAACTGCAGGTGATACTGGTATTTATCCACTTGGTAGATCAACTGAATTATTCACGGTAGGTAACACCGAAGCATAAATTTCGTCATTTTAAACTGTAACAGGAATTCGAGATAAAACATTCAGAAAGAGTAATTCCATAAATCTAGGATTTCAGTTCATGCTTTTCGACGAAATATGAGGGAAAACACACAGGAGAACTACCTATTTGATAAATAGAGTGGGTGTATGATGTTTTGCTATTGTGGTTGATGCACCAACATCATTCAACAATGTGTTACAACACAACACATTTCTTTACCGGAGTTCTAACATCTGCGTGATGTTGCGGAGCACTATGATGAATCCCTTTCACATCCGGAAAATACAAAACACCAACGAAATGATGTCTCAGACCTGAAAAGAAGTCTGGAGGTGATATAAAAACATTGCAAATTTACACTCTGCTTTATTATATCCCTTCATATCATATTTCAGTTCCTAAGAAAATGACTTTATGTGAAGGAATGCTATTGAATAGGATAGTACCAACAAGTTTCGAATTTCGAGATTGTATAACATCTAATTATAGAGAATAGTTATTCATTAAACAAGTCCAGAAGGCATTGATATTCTTCCACGAGTACAAATTCAAAAACGAGCCACGAAGTGGCGAATGTTTGAATGAACAAGCGCTAGAATGAGCCTTCTTTACGAGTATTACACTTTTATTTCCTCTAATTCACTAAACTTTTTTTTGAAATAAACATTATTATTATTATTTGCATGAATATCGTTTAGCGATTTTTGCATTGAAAAATGTTGGTTGGCAGAACTATTTCTATGGCACAAATTTGACGGAGAAATTAATCCGCGACTTGTATATACAGGGTGATTCACCGCGATGGCCTATAAGACGTTCATCGAAAACTAATCTGAATTATGTGATGAAAATTTACATATTGGGGTTCGAGACAATGATCTTTCTTCCTTAAATATTTTCAGAAATCTACAACTTCCGGTTATACCGGAAACAGACTACTTCTTTTTTAAGACTTTAAAGATTGGTCATGGAAAATTTCACGAAAAAGATTTTTTTTCAAATTCTTCATTCAGCGATCACATACATTAAAAAGAAGAATCTAAAGAGATGACAATATGAAAAGGATATGGTGCTGCAACCGCAGGTGTGATGGCTATTCAGCTGATATCGTTTTCCATCGTTAATGGCATACCTCTTTACAATAAAATAAACATCCATTGTCTACTCTTTCTTATATCACCTTTTATTGACATCGGCAATCGATATCCAGGGCCGGCTTTAGGGGTAAAACAGTTAAACGTCCGTTTCAAGCACCTCTATTTGAGGGGCAACAATTCGGCCCAGTTTGCTGGCTGCTTTTTCATATTTCATCCTTGATTCTTAAGAACAACTTAAGGTTGTTCCACTTTACTGCGTTTTTTAACATTCTCTGCAATAACAATATTCAATATAACACAAGTCAGTTTAACCAATGTAAACAGAATTCCCTATTACCCTCATTGGAAGAGGGATAAAATCATTTTTAACAATGACTAAAAACAATACTACCTTCGTTTCTGAATTATTTGGCAGACTTTTACAATTTCGCATTTGGAATTAGTTACTGTTAAATGCCAAATTTTTTGTGCGAAACACATTTCGTTGATTATGTTTTTCAGCAGGGGCGCCGATAAATTCTTTGCATCAGGCGTCAAAATTACTGGCACCGGCCCTGGGACCGTATTCTCGACAAATGATCTTTCAAAACGTATACGTTCTTTCAGTGCTCTGCTCATTAAATGTGCGTATACGTTTTGAAAGATCACTTGTCGGGAATACGGTCCCTGTCGAGATCCAAACCTAACTAACCTAAGTTTTGAGATCTTTCCCTTCGAAAGTTATTGTTTATACTGCCGGCCGGACGAACAGAATCGAATTGAGGATATGATTCGACATCATACAGGGTGGCCATTTGAAAACGAAACAGACGAGATTACAGACGAAATAAAGTTTTTCGATAGAAATGCTCGGACAGGTCGATTTCTGTTTCGAGGGGGACAACTTAAGATGTAGGTTACGGACGCATAGCGCTTCAACCCTTGCTACTACAACCCTCACCCCCAAATTTTGAATAGGGAAGATGGGGTGAGTGATACCTCATTTGAAAGGTATTTTTATACTGATTTCACCACAGTAATTGTTTTTTCATTTTATGCATTAGTTCTCGAAATATTCTTAACTAAGTATCATTTAGATAAACATGTTAATAGGAAGTATGTTTTGGAATTAGTGTCAAAGTTTCAAGAAACCGGGTCCGTGGCTAATTAAAAACGGAACATGGAACTAACTAACGCATGAATATTTCGAGAACTAATGCATAAAATGAAAAAACAATTACTGTGCTGAAATCAGTATAAAAATACCTTTAAATTGAGGTATCACTCACCCCATCTTCCCTATTCAAAAATTGGGGGTGGGGGTTGTAGCAGCAAGGGTTGAAGCGCAATGCGTCCGTAACCTACATCTTAAGTTGTCCCCCTCGAAACAGAAATCGACCTGTCCGAGCATTTCTATCGAAAAACTTTATTTCGTCTGTAATCTCGTCTGTTTCGTTTTCAAATGGCCACCCTGTATTTGAAGAATACAGACAACGAGATGAAATGATGTAGCCATCAGTTCAGAGACGAGCGCTCAAAAAGCTCATACCAACTCAATCCCATTCGATTGACGACAAACTATCCTATCTCATATGAGTTTTTTTTTAGTGGAATAGCAGACGCATTCCGTGTATCGCCTATCCACTTCTACTAACATGAAACTGTTGCTACAACTCTATCGCTTCTGGAAAGTATAACGTCAATTTTTGAAACCACTTGAAGTTAGAGCAGCACATTAGCCGAAGATGACTGGTGCCGAGGAAGTTTGAAGGGATATAAACTTTCAAGTTGATAAGATAGTTCCATGACCATAATTTTCACTTAAATTTAGAAGCGCTCGAAGTTTTCACGGTCTCAACCGATTGTTCGGTGCTATATAGTACCCCCACAGTGAAAATTCCGAATTATGATATTGCCACCAAGAGAAAATGAGGTCATATTTCATTCGCAACGAACAATAATTGAGAAACTAGAGATGCCGCCTGCTCTACTTGAAGAGATTGTTCGTTCCTTCGGGGTGCCCCTCATCAAATGCTGAAGCCCGAAAGACGTTACACACATGATCCATTTTGATTTATTATTACCCTTTCATTTTGTGTGAAATCTGGGATTTGCCAAAACGTTGAGAATCTCACGCTATGTTTCAGTGGCGGCTCGCAATATACATACGCGTACAACTTTGCATCCGCCGTTTTTTCCGAAATTCGAGGCTTTATTGAAAAAAAATGGTTATACTTTTAGGATTCAAAGTCTTGTCCATCGTTGACCACTACTTTCTGCCATCTTTCAGGCATCGTACGAATGCCGAGTTCAAAAAACTGGTCATCTTTTGAAGCGATCCACGAATCGATACAATTTTTTACTTTTTCACAAGACCGGAAGTGCTGGTCAGCAAGGCCGTGTGCCATTGATCGAAACAAGTGATAGTCCGAGTGAGCAACGTCTGGAGAATACGGTAGGTGGGGTAGGGCTTCCCATTTCAACGCTTCCAAGTATGTCTTTACCACTTTCGCAACATGGGTTCAAGCATTGTCATGTTGTAAAATCACTTAATCATGTCTCTCGTTGTATTGCGGCCGTTTGTCTATCAAAGCTGGCGATCGCCTGTGATTGTTTCAGTCGCTTTTTAGTCCTTGTTTCTGAATCATTCCCATTACTTTTAGACATTTTGAAATGGCTTGTTGCGTCATTCCCAATGATCCTGCCAATTCTTGTTGCGTCATTCCCAATGATCCTGCCAATTCTTGTAGCGTTTGACACGAGTCTTGATCAAGTAATGCCTCCAATTCTGCATCTTCCGCCGCCATGTTGGTATTCGACGTCAAAATCACCGTTCCTGAAGCGTTGAAACCATTCTCGGCACGTTCTTCCGCCAATATCGGCCTCACCATAGGTATTTAGAAGCATTCGATGAGCCTCAGCTGCAGATATCTTCTTAGTGAAATCTCCCAAAAATGACGAGAATTTGGCTCTTAAGCTGACATGTTTAATCGAGAATAACTTTGTGATGCAGACACAAATCAACTAATGTATGTATGCTATTTTGTATGGAAAATAACATCATTCAAATGACTAAGATGACTTCTCCGTAAGTATGGTCTGTCAACTCAAAATAAATAAAATAATAAATTCGGCAGTATGCTCGGTGTTGGTTCTTATAATTGGTAAGTTGTTACATCTTCAACATGAAGTTTGGATGTAATTTAGTTTGTATATGTCAAAAAATCCCTCAAATGTTCATATCAAATTTAAGAAGAATCATTCCATTAGAATCTTTCGTGTAGATAAAATAACCGACAACAATTTTGTCATAATAAAATCGCATGAATGAACGAGCGCTCAAAAGCTCCCGATTCCAAGTCAGTCCGTTTTTTTTTGTTCCATTCTGAAAAATACAAAATGTGGGTATCAACTTATAATTTGATATCTTCTTCTGTACATTTCCCAAAAATCGATAAAAGAATTTTAGTTATTCTTGAGTTATTCATCGTCCAGTTCACCAATTCACGATACCAAGTCCAGACAATCCAAGACAAAGGATTGCTCGGTAAATAGTGACATTGATCCATGGTAAATATGCTGTGAACCAAGGTTCATTCCACTGACTTGTTATATGATTTCCCAGAATTGTGTTTTGAGAATTCCAAGAATTGATCTGCGGAATAAATACAATTGGTCATTTTTTTTAAATAATTTTACCAGTTTCAGGTGGAACGCATAATAATAATTTCAATCACTATGGTGATAAAAGTTTGTACAAAAATGGGAAAACGCTGATGCTTTATATCGAAATACAATTAACAATTAATGTACAAAGTGATATACCACGCAAAGGTAGAATTACCTGATAACTTTCATCTATCACCTTTTCGGAGTTATTTTCAAATATCTCCATAAGGGTTCAAATCGATCTTTCAATTGAAAGGAATATTTTATAGAAAGAAAATTTCAGTGAAATCTGATGGATAACAGTAAAAAATTATACATCCTATAAGATAAGACATCTAACAATGTATATGACAAATCATAACTATTAAAAAATCACAATGTGCCGAAAAAATATTCATTAACCAAGTAATAACATTTTTCTAGGAATGTTTCCTCAACAATTTTCTTTAATTACTGCAAACGAAGATATTCCATTCTTCCAGAAAGACGACGAAAAAGTGTCACATTGATATAAGGGGGGGCAGCATTTCATACCTAGTTGATCTGTGTTTCAAAAAATATAGGACTCTATCATTCCTTGTATTATAATCATGAAAAACTGAGAGCTTCTTTGAATATTTTTCATTCTCCTTGCGATATAAGAGCCACCTGAAAATAAAATATTGACGCAACAGTCAAAATATTGTTCTAGGTATACAAGAAGATCGAGGTGCAATATTGAATATCATGCGCAGCATTATACTTTGGATTATGAATACACTAGCAACATGAGATGAGTTTCACCATAACAAAATATTATAAGAGATGTGGCTGTATAGAAGGCTGCAGTAAATATTCATTAGTGATTGTAGAGGAATCGTATTTTCAATTTTACGACCAAATATCATGAAAGACTATATTCAGTTTCATGCAAACGTATAATGATTATAATGAATGTGTGAGTTTCATTTCAAGTTTTGGTCTAGGTAAATGACGAGAAATCTCAACTTATTGATATCGTCATTCGGTTTTTTGAATTCAATGCATTCAGTTTTGTTGATATTAATTATCATGTTCTCTGCCTACACATTTTCCCACAATACCGCAATATCAGTTGACATAAAGTGCGCAATTCTTCAAATGATTTGGCGCGAATCACAACTGAAGTGTCACCAGCGATTAAGACCAAACTCAATTTCTTCATGTAATCTGATAGACAGATCTGAAATCAATATAATAATAATAATAAACTTTATTTAGCACTCGGCTATTGAAAACAATACAAATGTAATCCACTAACTAAATTAAATTCTTCATAAATATAACTCATTAAACATTTTTTGAATTCTCTATAATTATTACAATATTTGATCTTTTCAGGTAGTTCATTGAAGATAACTAATCCCCTGCTAAATGTGGATTTATTCATTAATGTAGTATTAACTTTTTCTATGTAAAAATCATCTCGACGTCAAGTATTATAATTATGTAACTCATCAGCAAATTTTAGGTTTTCACTCAAACATTCAGGTAACATTTCATTCCTTGCTTTGAATATTAAATCTAATGTTCTATAAATAATCCTTTGATTGACACTCATCAATTTCAAACAATTTAACATAATTCTTATGGGAGTTCCTTTATTACATTTCAAAATAATTCTCATACCTCTATTTTGTACTTGTTGTAACTTATCTATGCTACCTTTATTTAAATTAAACATAACTGACGAGCAATAATCCACATGAGGAAGTACCAATGATCTAAACAACATCAGTTCATACCAATTTTACCCCTTATTCTAGATATGAAACCAACCTTTTTGGACATTTTATTTGCGATATAATCCACGTGAAACTGAAACTTTAAATCCTCGTCTAAAATCAATCCTAAGTATTTCATTTTAGTAACCCTCTCTATTTCATCTTTATCAATATTAATTCTGAAATTACTTATGTCGGTACTACGTGTCCTATATTCACTACTTATTACATATACTTCGATTTTTTTATATTGACTTTCAAGTTATTGTCGCAAAGCCAAATGAACAACCTTTCCAAATCCTCGTTAACTAATTTGAACAAAATTTCAACATCATATCCAGAAACATATATCATAGTATCATCCGCAAACAAAGTTATTTTACAATTCCATACATATTTCACTACATCATTTATATACAATAGAAATAAAATTGTTCCCAAATTTGTACCCTGAGGTACCCCAAATTCATTTTTCCCAATTGATGACACAAAATTTCCGAATTTTACTTTTTGCGTCCTTCCTGTCAAATATGACTCTACTGAATCTACTGAATTAAACTATTCTCACAATATTTTGCATGAACATTCATTTCACTGTTTTGTAATTGATTTTCCAATTTCAGTTCGATCAGATGAGTATTTTATCATCAAAATAATAAAAGCTCATATTATTTTAATTCTGGGACCATAGAACGAACGGACCCTGATCCTTAACTGAGAATTTTATATCGCTATCAAATTTATGATTCGTTTGAGAATACGTTCCAGTTCTTCTTTTCCTCCAATTATATTTCATTTGATATGTGGGTGTTGTTTCTTCTCAGATGCAAATGATCCCAATGTTCAAAGTTTTTGATTACACTAAGTGGAATGAATACATCATTACCGAATAGATATAAAACTTCACTTGTTTACACAGGCTGATCGTTATGTTTACCGCTAGTGTCGATACACTAAGTGGATTCGTGAAGTCCGGTTCAAAATATGCTGGTTTCGATAAATTAGGAGGTCCATTAGTTATCGTTCGAGTGGATATTTGATGGGCGCCACTTCAAATGCCGAAAATATAACTGTAATTTTCCAAATTCTCTTTTTCGCGCTTGTTCAAGGAGAACAGCGGGCTATCGTTTTGCCCAATTTTTAATGTTTGTAATAATCAGTCGAAATGTAAAATTAACCTAAAGAAGCCATTATATTGGCGCAACAATTGTTGTTTTTGAATAAGTTATTTTCAAATTAAAATATTTGAGATTTTTTTTTTTAATCAAATGCGAAGCATTTTGAAAATAATTCATTTTAGGCACAAATTGTCTATACAAAAAAATTAAGACTACTAACTAGGCTATCCGACAGGCAAAGAAATTCGAGGCATTCCATTTGAACCAATGGATTCATGGATATTTTTTGAAAGTCATTTTGAAAAATTTGCAGTGTCCTTTGGACCACCTGTAGACTTGGAAACTTTTCGGGAATTCAATGAAAAATAAATCGTACAATTATTTCGAACGGTTTCCAAAATATTATCTTTAGTTTAAACCTCAGAGTAATAAACATAGATAGAAGGAGCATTTATGTCATTTTCAGTAATCAAATTCTGTCCCCAACACGAACTATCAAATCTGACAAGAAGCGCGCGGAAATGAAAATATATCAGTGATACGATATTTCACTTATTTCACGAGTTTCTCCATAAAGAATGCACTTCTTATGTACCATAGTGAATCAACGTTCCATATTAACTCAAAATATATTGAAATAAATACCTCAATATATCAGAAATTCAGAAAACAAACTTCAAGCGCGCCAAAAGACGTAAAACAACCGATGACACTAGGAGAGCAAAAGTTGCCAAATCTTGGATTTCAGCAGGTAGATACAGAAAATAATAAATATTCTTCTTATTATAAATTTGACAATTAGGAAAAATATCAGAGTCCAAATATTCAAAGTTGCATATTTAATCGGTAATCACTCAAATAAATATATTTCATTCAATATAATATACATTCATAATGATATAGTAAAATTGTGATTCGAAAATATATCACAATCCTACAACGTAATCTAACCATGTTGGGGACATGTAATAATTACGTATATTTCCTAAGTTCCTCTATCTATGTTTATTACCGAGGTTTATTACTCTATGGTTTAAACCATTAAAACAATGAAATTTTTGGAAAAAAGTGGCCTACGTCAAAAAGTAACACAAATGAACGATGACAAGTGGGGTATTTCAGAATTTCATGTTAAATATGAGTAATATATAAAAAATGGGCATTCCCATTCAAAAAAACAAATTACTTCCGGACCAGCCTGTAGAGTCAAATAATAATAATAATTTAAGCTTATGTGCTGAGTGCTGTCGATTCCGTCAAAATTTGAGCCATTTTCCTAGCCCAAAATTCACAGGAGTTATCGACCGATCGAGCACTATTGACTCACCCTGTATATTGATCAAATAAAATCGACTTAAAATAATATATTGCGGGGAACTTTCATCATTATTTATATGGGTAGCTGTATTTTCGTCTCACTAAGGAAAAATCCTAACAGAACTACCTCACCGCATGAAACCTATAATGAGCAGTCCAAATGACCCAATTTCGTTAGAAAAAAATCCCAAAATGTCTGGGTCACGCAATCGGCTGAAATCAATTCAATTCTCTGCAACGATTCCATCGAAATGCCTTCTCTAGAAGCAGCAGCTTCGTCTGGGTTTTTTTCGTGTCTGACGTACAGTTATCCTAGCAGAAAAATACACGCCCTATGCAACGTGAATTCCCATTTTAGGTCACAGTATTATTATTTTCCATTCAAGACTGCAGACGTGGGAGAACTTCGTAGTTTTTTTAAGTTCTATAGGACTCCCTAAGACCAGCATTGTAGTTTGGTAGAGTTGATACGATTCAGTTTATTTATAATGAGATGTTTCTTGGTATACACGGGAATGTAAAGTTATTTCTTAGTTTCCTTCCTGATTCATATTATAGCAAGCCTTTCTTTTATAATTGGGGGTTTTATTTTTGTGGTCAGAACATGAAAAACTGGAAATTTTATAGTGTTTCATTGATTTCTTAATTTTCGACCACAAAGTTTGGAACAAGGATATTGTTCTCGAATTTGCAATTTATGGATGAGGAACTTAATTTTTTGAGCGTTTGTCAAGATTGAATATTAAGAGGGGGTTTCACTGCACCTCTACCTTAGGGTCTCTTAATTGTGAGGATTTGTATTATATTCTCGCAATATCTTATAGTTCTCACCATATCAAAGATTCGAAGAAACTTTTTGGAATGCTTCAACTAGGGATTCATCAAGCCAAGTAGCTTGACATTTTAACCAACTACTTGACTTGAAAATCAAGCTCGTGAAAAATTACATACTTGAGCTTGACTTGACTTGATTTTAGATATTAATTGCTTGACTTAATATCAAGCTACTCTATATCACTTGAGATTGATATGCACGCGTCGCACGACATATATTTCTGCAATCTCGTGCGCGCTTAGACTAAATAAGGGGATTACCCGAGCGCCGAGAGACTGAAGCATTCGCCAGTGTGACTTTATAGTAGTTTTCACACATTTCTATGAAATCTATTGGTAGATTTTGGTAGTTTCAGAAATATCTTTCCAAACTTGGCCAAATTGGCCAAGGACCATTCAGCTCCTGTTGAAAGACAATTTTCCAGAACTGCTCTTAGAGTCACAAAACCCGTGATAGGTTAGGCGACAAATCTATAAGATGCCTCATGTGTCTTAGATCCTAGATGGAAAATTATGAGATCAAACATAGCCTGGAGGTTTGTCAATATTAAGGAACTTCATTTTTTATTTTGTTATGATTTATAGTGATTTAATTTATGTTTCTATTTCAAAAAGATTGATATTTTCGGTTCTTTAATACAATAAGATTAATAAATAAAAGTGTTTTTAGCAAGGTTCCTTCTCATTTCATAATTTTTTTATTGATGTGACACTACACAATAAAACTGTTGAAAATCAAGTAGTTTGGTATGAATCAAGTACTTGATGAATAAATACTTGACTTGAGATTGAAAAACTACTACTTGACCTGTACTTGATGAATAAATACTTGACTTGAGATTGAAAAACTACTACTTGATCCGAGCTTGACTTGAAATCAAGTCAATAAACAAATTAATTTTGGACAGCTTGATCCATATTCTCAACAAATAAGTTCTCTTATGAATTTTTGCTAAAATTGCTGAAATTTGAGTTTTTGAGGAAAAAAACAACAAGAACAATATTGGATTTTTCTAATCGCAAAAATCCACATCTAATTGTTCGCACGTAATGAAATTCTTCGAACGCATAAAAATATGCGGAATGGCGTATTGGAAACGAAATAACAGAAATACCAAAATATTTGTGTCGAAGTCACGGTGTTTTAGCAAAGTACTATTTCATGATGTATTTGTGAAATGATCTTGAAACCAACAGGAAATTGGGATGTTTATATTTGATGAAGTATTTAGAGTAATTCAGAGGTTTTATTTTACGACTTGAAAACGTTCGCGATATTGTCAAACTTAAACATAATTATTGTATAAATCTTTCAATGAAAATAGAATCGATAATTCAAATTGCGAGTATACATTCTTGAGTTTTTTGTGTGATTACAACAGACCTTAATTAAGAAGCCGATCTGGATCAAAGAGCCTCTAATGATTTGCATAAAATGATATCCTTCTATACATGCATATAATATCACAATGTTGAAATACCTCATAATTAGAGACAATTACCTCTCATTAGGAAGTTATTAGATTATTTGTAACGAAAGATATGTGTATTTTTCCTAAAACATTACTGAAATCAGTTCATCTATCATATATTTCTCGTTTAAAAATAGAACTTGATATTTATACATAAAAAATCGATTAAATCTTGTGATTTAATGTAATGGTGGTATAAGATGATACGTATATTCTTACCGCAAAGTACTGCATTATAGTTTTGGAATTTATGTGTCTCTAAATTTTCCGATCTGTAGATATCTAGTAGGTACAGCATAAAACTGCTTGCCTAGACTTACTACTGACCTTGTAGTACAGTACTGACAGTTGTCCCTTTCATATCCAGTAAAACGCTTTTTTCGAATAATGTGAGATAGAAGATAAGAGTGTATATAATGAAATGCGTAAAAATTGGCAGTATTTTTTTTTAAATTATGAATTTTAAAGATATATTAATAATACGTATTACTTTTTACACAGAGTATTATTATCATCACTTCATATTTCTCAAAAAGTTTCCTTAATTTTCGAAATTATTTGGTAGGATTCAAGCGCTAAGAGGTTTTTTATTGAACCCAATTTTCAAATTTAATACTTCTAGCCATAATTTTTCTACATTGTAAATGAAATCTGATCTACATTTCACAAATAGTTGGATAAGACATTACCTTCAAACAAATATGTATTTAATGTTTTGATCTTAGTAATTCTCAACGTTCAAAATGCATGAGATTGCTTTTGTAGTTGTTTTGAGAAATTATTAAATTTCACACAACAATACTGCCGAAAATCAACATTTTGCAAGAGACTCTGAATAAAAATTACTTATAATTTTCAATTACCAGAAACCAGTCCAATAAATACAAAACACATACCCATTATAAAAACTAAACAAATGAGAAAACCACTGACGTCAGTCAGTAAACTTTGGGCGCTCGTTCGTTCATGTGACAATAATTGCACCCTTGGAGTCCACAGAACTATATCCATGAGTTCAATTGGCGCAAGATTGACGAGCGCTCAAAAGTTTCCGACTTCACATCCTTGCTTTCCTCATTCTGTTTTATTTTGCTTGAATTTTCTTCTGACAACACGAAATTTTGTACGAAACTTGAAATTGTTATTCTTTATAAACTTGCAAATTTTCAGCCTGATCGAATCTATTGTCATCTATTGGGTATTTCTTCTTCAATTTTTTTCTTTCTTGAATTTTCTATTGTTTTGCTTATGTGATGAGCTTAACATTTTGCACGAAGCTTGAAAATATTATTTCATACCTATTTATATTAGGTCATTTTAATTCAATTTCTTGAATTTTTATGATTTTTGTTGAGCAATCAACATTCGATTTTGAATGGAGCTTCAAATTGTTATTCCACATCCAAATGTAATATCTATGATATTCCGATAAAAATTGTAGTTTAGAATTTATCAAGAAAAACATATAAACAGAACCCTCAATCGTATTTTGACCACTAACAATCTCAAGAGAGGAATTCGAGATCTGAACCTACCCTGAAAATTTCTAGTTCCTAGCTCTTGAGTCAAGAATGGAAGCATACCATTCGTGATTCGAAATATTCTAAAATAACAGACATTGTGATGGAAAGATAATGCGATCTGTTCGGTGACAAGAGCTCAAAAATTTAAATCTCGTTTGAAATTTCCACCAAAATGTGTGGGTAGAATCCAAGTCTACAAGAGTTATGCCCGAGGTTATGCCTAGATATAGTTTTCAAAACAAAAACTTGAATTGAATAATCACTGATACCTATTATGAAGAGTATAATTTTGTGTTTGAGAATATTCAGAGTATCGTCATCATTCTATATTTTTGAAAAATCTTCCTTCATTTCCGAAAACGAATAATATTTCAATTCTAAAACAATCAAAACCGGCTTAAAGATAACCCCATTCGAAATCAACTCACGTCATAAGCCGCTATCGTATCGTATAATAATAAATCAAAATCGAGGTGGGTTTTACAACCATGCCAATAAATAACAATGCCTTCAATCATTCATATCGATGCGAAAGATCGAGATACCTGAACACACACGAGAAATCATGGTCATTGTGGGATTGAATCGAAAAAGGCAATGTAGGATACCTCTGGCTTTTCCTGAATTATGTAGCTTTTACGACACGAGATGAATGGCAGAAAAACACCGGTGGATGGTAGCGATAACACCACTCTCTGGATCGATCAAATATGCCGGTCGTGAGAGCAAAACACTGGGAGAGAAACGTTTATATCGACTTTAGCCTGCTGGCCCTACAACCGTTCCATGCCGCACTGAAATTCCCTGGAGTATAGCCGATATTCCCCAAATCAGGATTCGCCGAAGACGCCAGTCAGCTGATGGTGGGTTTCGACCTGGCTCCCAGATGTGTGAAGCATAACTAAAATCCCAGCAGGAAAAACAATTTTCGCTATTGTCGAGGATTCACCAGCAATCGATGGCATCAGTAGGTGGCTGTATCATCTCAGAGCAATCAACCAGATTTATTGGTTTCTTAACGACTGGAGTTTGAGTGTCAACGTGAATGAATACATTCTAGACAGTTTTGGAGGCATATCATCGATCAAACAGTCCCTCTGTTGTATTTCATGAATAGTCTCATTCATCATTTCACACAAACATGTCGACACAAAAACCGATCAAGCAAAATATGTAGGTAAGCAGACATTGCAATACAACTTACCGGTTAATATTGTGCGACAACGGAACTTATTGATAGGTTAACAGAGGGCTTCAGCATCGAACCATCCACTATTTTCCTGATATGGAAGATCACAAGTGATATTTACGTACTAACCACTAATCTTCAGTCAGTTTACACTACTAAATTTACAGATACAACTGTGTAAAACATATTGTCGCAGATATTCGTTTCAACTAGGATCTTTACAAAGGCATGCGAGGGCTGCGTTGCCACACGTGTGAGGATTGGTTTAATCTTTAGTGCAGTCCGATAAAAAAGACATCGATGAAATTTTATTATGTATCTCCCGCAGTGATTCGAGTACACTTTCCTGCGATCGCAACGAATCTGACGATCTGGTTCTGCTCGTGGTGCAGGTTTCCTTCGGTTGGTCCGGTCTTCGGTCGACGGTCTTGCGTTGCGAGGTTGTTAAAGCTGCTGACTCGCGCAGGAGCGTTGGGGTGGTGTGTAACTGGCGATCACGTCGAATCGGATCTCTTTTTTTACTTGTGTGATAATATGTGTGGTGTGTTTCCTACGGTCTTTTACGGGGGAACTGCAGATTTGATAAAGTTAATCGCTTTGCTGTTAACATTTTGATCTTCGGTCGGCACTTCAAAATCTGACTGGATGTTGTTGTCAGTGGCGCGGATTTACGACTAGGTGGTAGCCTAGGGCGGCATATTCGGATCAAAAATCATTTTTCGCCTCATAGGATTGAAAAAGAGCATATTGATTCATTCGATTTGTTTGAAACGGCTTTTTTCCAGTTCATTGACTAAATATTACTCAAAAATCATGTAATACTAATCCTCAACAAAGATATGCTCTCAATGTTAATTTTTCCTATTTATTTAACCTTAAAATAACTACTCAGTTTACGTTTAATTAAGTCTTGAGATTTTCAAAAGATTTCTCACCTCACCTTATTACCGTCAATTATTTCTACGTTTATTATTAGAACTCTTTATTGTACAAAAGATTGTACCTACAATAGTTTGTGAACAAAGTGCAAAAAGCACCAAATTCACCAAATTTGATTATAATTCCTTCCATTCTTTGCTTCTTTCCCCTTTCAAATCGAATTCTGCTGAAACAAAACTAGTGCCTGCATTTTAACGGAAACATTTTTAGGAATAAAGAAGGAATTTGGCAAGTTTTTGAAATAATTTTGTCCTTCATTAATTGTGGAATTCGAAAGTCGCATGCAAATTTATATTAGAAATTTACTATTCTTTTCTTCATATATACAAACTTTCAAATCATACTAATTTTTATTCAACGTCTTGATAGTGATACTTAGCGACTCTTTCAAGGTTCACGTTTAATTTGGAAACAACTTGTACTTATATCTTCCATAATCTGAACTTCACATAATTATATACTCTTTATTGTCCGAAGGTGGGAATTGTAGAGGAATCTTTAATCTTTAAGAGCACCTATATCTACCTCTTATTTATGGTCAATGAACTGTTTCTCTGTTAAAAAATGGTAATGTTTATTTTTACCCGAAAATCCTGCTTTTTTCATTATTCTCCTAATTCATGTTATCCTGCTTTTTTCATTATTCTCCTAATTCAAGTTATAGTAAATTTCTGAAGATCTTTCTTTGTAGGAAATTCCGATTCCTATAAAATACCTACATAGTTAATTTCCAAGATATTGAGTTTGCTAAAATTGAAAATCTTCATTATTGATTGTCATATTTGTGAAATTATTAAATTTATTGTCAGAATGATTGGAATATGGATACGTAAATGCTCATATAGTCGAATCTATTTGTTTTTTATACAGAAATGCAACTACCTGCATTTAGTCAAGAATACTTGAAACCCTTTTCTATGTTTAGAGTCGAAGATGCTTGCAAACGTTTCGTGGATTATTCCAAATGATTGTATCCTTCTACCATTGGTCTACAAAATTGGAGGTATGTATATAATAGTTAATAGTATATTATTCAACGAGCGGTAATGTAGGTCATAACTCACGAAGATGATGTTTGCAGCACGAGCCGCAGGCGAGTGCTGTAATTCATCAAGTGAGTTATGACCATTACCGCAAGTTGAATACTATACTTTATCTACGACTATATCAATAAATACTAAGAAAAAATACAGACTTAGAATAAAGACAGAAGGAACGAGAAATAAACATAATGTGCTCGATCCCGTACAAGAGAGATGGAAGTGCCACCAATCACAATCGAACTAGCTTCGGCTAGCTCGAATCCAGTACAGAGTACAGACATAGAAATTTATTGAAAAACCTTAATAATTTGCCTATAAAAATGCATTAAAATATACCAAAAAATATTCCCTGTAAACGATGACTTAATGATCTTACTGCTACACCCTTCTTGAAAATTTTTTCAAACTCCTTTATATTTTTTCGGGCAATTAATTCTGTATGGTAACATTAGCTGTTTGTCTTTTGGAAATGTATACCTTTATAATATTTCATCTTCACTATCTGAATTAATCGTTTTCAGCAAAACATTCACAATAATTAGATATCAACTTAATTTGAAAACGTCAAAAGTGACATTCCCTCGGACATTCCTCCCCTCAATAACAATAATGGAATGTTCTCTTTCGGCCAATCGAATAGAAGCAGAGAAGTATAGAAGCACAGATCCATATTTTCCGATTTATAATAGTGAGTTATAGCAGTGAGTTATTATAAATCACGCTGTTTGTTAATAGATACTATTAATTGCTCAAAAGCAGTTGAATAATGAGTATATAATTCAATAGGAGTAGATAAATTACTTTATTTCCAGCTGATCTCAACCTTAGAACCATAGAAAATTCAAGAGGCACTAATGTAAATCGAATTCTATAATATAAGGTAACCAATTGAACGCAGCATGGATTTATTGATTCAACAACTTCCAGAATTATTTATGGTAGACATGCTAAAACCCGAATATAGCTGAAAATTGAAAAATATTCAAGCTGTTCGTTGTCGGTGTTCGGAATCATTTCGTCTCAAAGTAATTTTAGAATTTGAGACAAGAATGATCTCAAACGATAACTTTCGATTCACTGATGACAAATTCGCCTTCGAATTAGAATAATCATTGCAACCCTCATGAAAAATTTGTTGTTATAATACGAACCATAAAAACCTCCAGAAAAATATCGAACAAAATTACTCAATATTTTCATCACGACATAAGCAACGGAGTTGAGATTATAGATTCTTCTTATTCTTCTTCTTCTTAGTGCGCCAAATGTTGGCGTTCCATCTGGCAATGATAATTCAAGAAGTCGCTGCTCTAAAAATGTCGATGAAAGTACAGCTGACTCATATTCCCAAACCCTTCAGTCTAGAATTCTGTATTCCACCAACCTATCTTCTACCCTGTATCTTAACCTCGATTATCAGCCTCAGCAACGCATATTTGACACCGCTCATTACATGCACAATATATCTGGTCTTTCCGTGATGCCAATGAGAGGTTCGAGTGGTTTACACATCAAGGCAAGTGCCTCTTTATTGGTCATTTTCTGCACCCGCACGATATCCGCAACATAGAGGTACTTCTCAAACGCCTGATGTTTCTCCTCGGCGGACAGATCATCCCTCTCAAAAATTCAGTATCCTACTATATTTATCCATCAATAATAATCATCACGCTGCATCTACAAAGAATCGATAAAATTTTACTACAAAATCATTTCGAAATTCCAGCTATTCCAAACTTTTCCAATCCAAGTTGGAAATGAAATCGCATTTTGTTCTGGTTCAAAATATCCCTATAAATGAGAAGGTTACCAGTTTTCCAGAATAGTTGAACGCAGCGCTGAATTATCGATTCAACCGTTTTCACAATTCACAATTCAAGGTAGGTATGCGAGAGCCCGAATATAGTACATCATTTTCCTCGGATCTTTTGTTTCCCACCTCTGCCCATTGTCTTGCAGTTCCACAACTATACCACCCACATTCAGGGCTTTTAGCCGCTCTAACTAAATTTACACCCAGCAGGCGAAAATACAGAATGCACCTTGCGGCTGGAAATGGAATGTTTATATCGAAGTTCAGGATATAATTATTTTTCTTCTCGATGGCATCGTCCCAAAAAAGATTCTTCTTCTTCTTTTTCTTCTTCTTCTTCTTCTTTTTCTTCTTCTTCTTCTTATCCTTTCTCTTATTATCCTTCTTCTTTTTCTCCCTCTTCTTTTTCTTAGTACGCTCTGTGTTAGCGATCCTTCTTGCAATCATATTTCAAGGAATCGCTGCTCTAAAAAAATGTCGGTAAAAGTACAACAGCTAAATCATCTCCTCAAATCCTTCAGTCCAGAATTCTGTCTTCCACCAATCTATCTTCTACCTTGTATCTTAACTTCGATTATCAGCTTCAGCAACTCATATTCTACAGCCCTCATTACATGCACAATATATCTGGTCTCTCCTTGATGCCAATGAGAGGTTCGAGTGGTTTACGCATCAAGGCAAGTGCCTCTTCATTGGTCATTTTCTGCACCCGCACGATATCCGCAACATAGAGGTACTTCTCAAACGCCTGATGTTTCTCCTCGGCGGACAGATCATCCCTTTCAAAAATTCAGTATTCTACTATATTTATCCATCAATAATAATCATCACGCAGCATCTACAAAGAATCGATAAAATTTTACTACAAAATCATTTCGAAATTCCAGCTATTACAAACTTTTCCAATCCAAGTTGGAAATGAAATCGCATTTTGTTCTGGTTCAAAATATCCCTATAAATGAGAAGGTTACCAGTTTTCCAGAATAGTTGAACGCAGCGCTGAATTATCGATTCAACCATTTTCACAATTCACAATTCAAGGTAGGTATGCGAGAGCCCGAATATAGTACATCATTTTCCTCGGATCTTTTGTTTCCCACCTCTGCCCATTGTCTTGCAGTTCCACAACTATACCGCCCACATTCAGGGCATTTAGCCGCTCTAACTAAATTTACACCCAGCAGGCGAAAATACAGAATGCACCTTGCGGCTGGAAATGGAATGTTTATATCGAAGTTCAGGATATAATTATTTTTCTTTTCGATGGCATCGTCCCAAAAATGATTCTGCCCTAGATTTTTCTCTCGATAAAACAGAGGAACTTTTCCGATGGACGTATAATTTATCGCATCTACGGAAGAAAATATCGAAAACAAAGTATTGCGGATGTTTTTTTCAGGACTGCCGTATGAATAGAGTGAATGGGTTCCATAAGATAAGTATTCATGTGGTGCTCGTTAGCATACATTGGAATTCTGAAAATATGCATGAGCGTTGGAGGCCAATTAAGTTCACATAGAAGTTCAGTTTTATTCCTACAATTTCCTGTTTTTAATTTTCCGTTTTGAGATATATCCACTGCTGCTTCATTACTACCCCCAGTTGATGGTTCGTGAAGAAAAAATCAAAACTCCTGAAATATTTGAAGTTCTTTTTCTTCTTCTTCTTTACAACCCTGGCTGGGTGTTGGCTGACTGGACTATATGATTGAAGGTCGTTCATCTAGGTTGGTGATCCATCTGGCAATCATAATTCTAGAAGTCGCTGCGCTACAAATGTCAGTGAAAGAACAGCTGAATCATCTTCTCAAATCCTTCGGTGAATAATTTTCTTTTCTATCAACCAAAGTTGAGGGTTGAGGGGTAAAGGAAAATTCTATTTGAAAATCTCTTTATTCCATAAATTTTCCTACCCTTAACTATTACATTGTTTCAGTACATAGGAAATTAGCGTATTGATTTACAAGCACCCAAAACTTATCCAACAATTTGAGAACAAGTTGACAACTGATTCAAAGAAAACGATATGTAAAACAAGAACACCAAGAAGTTATAGACAGTTTTTTTTTTTCATCAGGGAAAGAGATCCAAAGAAGGTGATAGGTTTGGAGATTAAACAACTTGAGAAAATTAAACCACAAGATTGAAAAAATATATAGAACATAATCATAAATGATAGCTATTCCTATTTAATACATTTAAACCATAGAGTAATAAACAAGTATAAAGGGAGTATAAGCAATTTTGTTCATGTCCCCAACATGGTTAGATTACGTTGTCGGATTGTGATATATTTTGAATGTATATTATTTTGAATGAAATATATTCATTTGAGTGATTCCCGATTAAATATGCAAATTTGAATATTTGGAATTCGATATTTTTCCTAATTGTCGAATTTATAATAAGCTACCACCTGAAATCGAAGGTTTGGCAACTTTTGATCTCCTAGTATCATCAGTTGTTCCACGTCGTTAAGCGTGCTTGAAGTTTGTTTTCTGAATTCCTGATATATTTAGGTATTCATTACAATATATTTTGAGTTAATATGAAACGTTGATTCACTATGGGACATAAGAAGTGCGTTCTTTGAGGAGAAAATCGCAAATTGAGTTAAATATCGTATCACTGATAGGTTTTCATTTCCGCGCGCTTCATGTTAAATTTGATAGTTCAAGTTGGGGACAAAATTTGCTTACTGAAAATGACATATGCTCCCTCTATTTATGTTTATTACTCTGAGATTTTAACCCATTCGGTGAGAGCGAATTGGCAGGTACTTCTAGATCTGTATTCACCAATGTCAGCAATATAAGTTAATATTCTGTGAACCATTTTCTAACCTTTCATCTGAAAATACGTCTCATTTCAAATTATATGAAATTGTGAAAAATTAGAGGTCTTTTTTAAAATTAAGTAAATTATTGGACTGAAAAATTGTGAGATTCAATAAGTAGGTAATATAATTATGGTTCCCCTCACCTTTTTTGGACTTGAAACATTAAGTAGACCTCTCTTTCAATTTAGATTTTTTGAGATCCAGCTATTCTTCGCTTTTCAGTGCATTTCAAATGAATATAAGAATGTTTTGTGATGTAATGGTTTTATATTGTATTATTTCAGAGTTCTGAAGAAGATCCATCTATGTATCTATCGAAATTTTCAAAATGGATAGATATCGATCAAAGGATCTGTTTCGAACTATTCCCGCAACTATATCTCAATGTGCGGAAGTCTTGAAAACGTTATAATATTCGTGACAAGACGTGAAACTTGAGGAAAGAAAACTCAAGTTAAAAGGGCTTGAAGGACTGGAAAAATTGAGGAAATGGTGCAATTAAACATACATAACTACTATGTGATGGTCAAGATTGGTAATTTGATTCCTGCAATGGTGGCTAGGGGTCGCTAATTTGGTGACGGAAATAGAAAAAAAATTATTATATCGCCGGTTTCGAAGTCAAGGTCATTTTTCCTAACGTAAATGTAAACTGTGATTGTGTCAGAAAGGGTTTCTCAAATGATTCAAACACTATTTAAAACCAATAAACAGCATCCCAGAGAACCCTAATTAACCAAAATTATTTTGTCTCAATTCCGAAAAACTAGCAGAATAGCTCCAGAGAAACTGCTAACAAAGTTAGAATTCAGAGAGCGACAAATAGTTTCTAACTACTCGGATCATGCAGGTAGGTGTTTATTAAACTATATCCATAACAACACTCTCTCACCAGAAGTTGCCCTTTGTTGACCGATACTGTTAGGTCAACGATCTAACCGTTTCGCAAAGCTTTGAACGAAAGAAATTTATGTTCGATTGTTCCAGGTAATGTTAATTTTCTCTGTTAGTCGGAACGTGGGAAATCATATTTAACAGTTTTTGATATGTTATAGGTCGTTGTTACCGAAGATTTTAACCCGACTCCGGATTCTATACTGCTCCACAATATTTTGTTATATCAAAGTTTACTGATATGGAAGAAAAGTGCAGCAGTTGTTATAGTTGTATATTATTTCTATTTAATTGTATTTTGAATCATTGAAAATTAGATTACCCTTACTTCTAGAGAAAAGTTAACAGGAATAGGTCTAAAGTAACCGAGATTCTAGCGTTACAAAATCACAATAATCACTATAAGAAAGCGAAGCCAACAACAAACTATACGAAAAAATATGCAATGCGAAGGAAATTAGGGTAAAGTTAGATGCACCATATGTTGAAAGAATCTAGCCCTAATTATCACTGTAGATAATTTTTGAATGCCCCTGGAGGATTCAAGGTCAAATAACTAGGAAGACAGCTATGTGCCAGATTGCTGAAATGTAAGATTCAAACATCGGAGTGTCAAATGGACAGATAAGCATTACATACAGGTAAGATGTCTAAAAACCTGGTGTATGGACTGATTAGCTTTTGTTTTGCCAATTTTGAGGATATTAGTTTAAGGTTCTTATTGGCTAGGATCGGGTTTTAATTGATGTATCCTGTCAAGATCGAAATGAAAGGAATGACATTGCGGCGCCGCCACGAAATAAAACTAATATTTTCAATTTGGTCGAATGTCATTCCATTCAAAAATTGACGAGTGAACGCACCATGTTTTTAGACATGTTACATACATGTTAATAAAATGATTGAATCGGACGTTTTTGTATCCGAAACTATATGCAATTTTACCATCTTTATATCATTCTCAGACTCGATGCCGCGTCTGCGACTGCTGGTAGAAGCCTAGAAGAGTGCATATAAAATACATCAAAAGCACCGTCCACATCAAAAACAGCTTGATACCTTCGTTATTCACCATCTAGTATGCTAACCAATATTTCCTTAGACGATAAAAACTGCAAAGTTCCCTTAAATCATTTATGGTTTCACGAGAAGATTGATGACTATCTAACCTTCTTTGGTGCATAACCCATCCACGATATATTATGGTCCTGAAATCGAATAGCGTAAGATGTTTAATTCCTCACTTTTCACAAGCAAGAAGGTCCTATACTTATGGTTAAGCATTATCTAACTCGCACTAAATGTAAGCTTTTGTTTATACAGAAATTTGTTACTACTTTTACAATAACGTGTTTATCACAGAAAATGGAATCATTTTCTATCTATCGTGTCTATTTTAGTATTTGGAGCTCATGTTGATTGCTTCCAACATAAACATGCCAAGTTTGCAGATTCCAACATAGAATCCAATATATTTCTTTGGAGTCATAAAGATTAATTCAATAACTATCAATATCGTTGTTTTTGATCCCAGGTACTTGTCCAAAGTATTCCTCTTCAACTATGTATCCACCCTTTATCCCAATTTGACGTTTGGAGATTCTGTATTCCTTTCTGCTGCAGAAACCTGAGTTAAACCGGCATTCCAACGACCCTATTTGCATCAGCAGCTTGTAATTTACATCTAAACGTCACTACAATACTATAACATTGTTCTACTTCACTGAATAAATCAAAACTGATTGAATATTAGAGTTTAATGACAATGTGCAATATATGCATTTCAAGTAATTGAATTAGCAGATACCGTATTAGTATTGGCGATCAATTAATCTACTTTTCTCTAATTCTGTGGTTATTCCGTTCATTCTTCCACATCTTGTAGAACAAAATCGTGCGAGAATATATCAGAAACGCACAGTTTTCATGGTTATATTTTATTATTCTATGTTGGTACTCCGAACTTTCCGCCACGGCTTTATCTGTCAATTCATCAATTTGCCTTAAAGAAATCAGTTCTGCCAACCAACATTTTTCAATGCAAAAATCACTAAAATATATTTATGGAAATATTTCATTAATTTCAATGAAAATGCAATGAATTAGAGAAAATAATGTATAATACTCGTACAGAAGGCTCATTCTACCACTCGTTTATTCCAAAACTCGCCACTTCGTGGCTCGTTTTTGAATTTTGAACTCGTGGAAGAATATTAATGCCTTCTGCACTTGTATTATAAATAACTATTCTGACTGAATTAACCATTTGATTGAAATTTTGTTGCTTTCTAAATGTAAGTCGTCAAGATTTCGAGAATTGAATTTTACCATTACTGCCTTTGCATAGCCTTGATATTTTTGCAAGTTAAAGTTACAAGAAAATGAGGAAGGCACTGACATAAGGGGGTCTCGATAGCTTGTTAATTCATACGCTAATTGTGAAATCATAAATACACTAAATACACTCATATGCAAAAGCTTCCAAAGCTAATCGATAAAATAGTGTCCTATGAACGATGACAATTCAAAAATAAGAGAGATGAAGTTATTCAATTCCGAAAATCTTTCAGAAACAATAACAATGTATAAAATTCCAAGTATATTATATCAATTATTGTACTCCCTATTCCTCAGAGTTTTCTTGATTTTCAGAAAGCTTCTTGCTCATTTCAAGAGTAGCGTCATCTTTCATTTTATCATTTTCTTCACTAAATTTTTCACTTTGATCATCAGATTGTTCCCGTTCATCTTCTCCATTATAGAAACTGCACATTGTTTTTGAAATTTTCTTTGCATCTTCAAACTTCTACTCGAATCAATTTACTTTGAGTTCGAATATGCCGTTTTGAAATTAATATAGGACAACACAATTTACAACGGCCTTATTTATGAACTCGACAGTGGGATTCGATATTAGATCCTACCCTGAAAATTTCAAGTTTCCATCTCTTTTCATTCGGGGGAATTTTCATCAGTGGAAAAGCACAAAAGCAGAAATTCCCAGATTCAAGAACAAATATTATCAATAAATGAAATCATTCGAATCCAGAGAAACAAGCGATAAGAAAAATAACGGATTACTACTCATCTGTAAAATCAGATTAGATACCTACCCAGTATATATATATACCTTGCCGAATTGAGGCCTTCAAACATTCTGTACCTGTCAGAGTCATCTTCCAGTCGAGATAAATGAGCTATGATTTCCCAACATAGAATCCTATAAAAACGGAAACATTTAACTTCGTTTCCTCGAAAACGGTGACTGTTCGTGACATCCGAATCTTTCATTTTATCCACCCAATGAACAAACCATTTTCGTTACTTCACGATCTCGATTCAGATATATTGTCCGATTTTCGAAAAAAAGGGACGACATATATTTCGCTGGCAGCCACAGGCATATGGAATGGCCTCGCTTGGTTGAAAACTACTATGCCTCTATGCACTTGTTAACGTACTGATATTGAGTGTTCTTCCTGGATTTTCAATCGGTTCTAAGGTAAAGATACCGGGTGTCCAATCGGTAACTTCATCGATTGATATCGGTTATTTTTGCAATTTTTAGAATAATACGTGAACTATCAGAAGAAGACATCCCTTTAATCTGAATGAAGTATCTGATTTCTACTCCCAGAAAGTTCTGATTTTTTGGCAACAGAATAAAAACTTTTGAAGCAAGCTCTAGTAAAGTAACCGTATCAACGTGTTTTCTTTGATACCTAATGCTTTTCAGAAACTACTTAGTTTTCGCGGTTGTCTGTTGCTCTATCTTGCACAAATAATGGGTGTTTTTCAAGAGCTTGAGAGTTTTAAATATTAATAGAAGATAGACATTTTGTTGGAATGATTTTTTTATTATTATCCTAACTGACAGTGAAACTGCAATATCCAGAAGGAGCTGTTTAAATTTTACATTTTTTTGGTGAAACATAGATAGTATAGCAAGAAGTAAATGAGTGAATTTGGAGAAAAAATCGTGGAGGTTTTTTCATGTAAACAATTTTTGTTACTTAAATATTGCAGTCGTTTTTCCAAGTTTTTTCAATTTTACAATAAACCAGCTATTCAAGGAGAACCAAAGTCGTTGTTTAGTTGTTGTTAAAATGCCTTGAGCACGTGTACGCGGAATTTATCGCCAGCTAAGTGAATTTGAAAGAGATCGAATTATTGGCCTACGGGAGGCGGGGTTGTCATTTTGAGAAATCGCTAACCGTACGAACAGAAATCCAACTACTGTTATGAGATGTTGTCAAGCGTGGTTTGATAATACCCAAAATCGAAGAAGAGTAGGCACCGGACGTCGAAGGGGCACAAATGAAGTTCAGGATCGACGTCTAAGACTTATGGGCATTAGAGACCGATTTGCGACAACTCGATTTTTGGCTGATGAGTGGTTAGGAGAACAAGGCCATCCTGCAACTGTCCGAACGGTTAACCAGCATTATCGATCCCATCTTGTGTTACCTCTGACGGTTGATCATCGCCGGCAACGATTACAGTGGTGCAGAGAAAGTCAACAATGGAATGTGGAATGGCATCAGGTCGTCTTTTCTGATGAATCTCGATTCTCCTTGGGTGCATATGATGGCCGAAGGAAAGTTAGACGACGTCGGGGACAAATACGTGAACCTCAGTTTGATGTTGAGCGTCATGTACACCGGACAGTAGGCGTTATGGTATGGGGTGCTATTGCACATGCAAGTCACCTTTAGTTTATTCGAGGTTACCTTCAAGAAATAGTGGAGCCATATGTTCTCCCGTACCTTAACCGGCTGGAGAATTCAATATTTCAGCAAGATAATGCCCGACCTCATGTTGCCAGAGTTAGTTTAAACTTTTTCGAAGCGACCCATGTGAATCTTTTGCCATGGCCGCCCAGATTCCCCGATCTATCGCCCATAGAACATATTTGGAACATCATGGGTAGAAGGCATGGAAATTTACCCCAGCCCCCACGAACTTTGGTGGCTCTGAGTCATGAAGTACAGGTAGAAGAAATATACCACCTTATGACATCAACGCCGAGACGTGTTGGGGAGTGTATAGATAATCGCGGTGGACAAACACATTATTAACAAATTTATTAAAAAAATTCTAAACCCTTCGTTTTTTCTCCAAATTTCAATAATATACTTACTATACTATCTATGTTTTACCAGTAAAAATTTCGAATTTAAGCAGCTGAGATTCAAAAAAAAACAGAATGCTCATTTTTCCTTGAGTATGTGGAAAACTTCATTTTTTTATATACAAACAAATAAATTTGGTTATTAATATAAATGTCGCCATTTCATCTCCTTCAAGATGAACCCTCCTTTAAGAATAAATATCAATACACTTAGAAATCCTTGGGACCTGTTGAAATATCATTCTAATTTAGGCATTATTCGCGAGAAGATTCCTCCTCCACGTCGAAAATATATTTTAATCTCAAGGTGAATTGAAATTTCCGTTTATGAGCCGATAAATTTGGTTATTCGAGTTCGATAAACCCCTGTTCTGATCGAGTTCTTGGCTGAGAATAACGGAAATTTCAGAAGTGTAAGGTGACTGATGGACTGTGAAAAACTGCATGCTCAAGTGAACTTTAATCTCATCACGTCAACGACACAACCCATTTCGGAGTTCGGCTTTCCAATGTGGGTTCCAAGTGAAATAAATCAGCCCTTTTGATATATACGATTTTTCTTCATATAAACTGAGTTATTCGTTTATTGATATGCGATATATTTCAGGTTTCAAGAGTTTGCTATATTCTGAGCAGGTGCTAAGGAATGAGTGCTGTACAAGGTGTTGAAAGAAAAATGTGGAATATTTTAATCTTCTATATTGAGTAATTAAACAAGAACATTTGTGGAACTTTTTGATTATGATAAATAATTTTGATAAAGAAAAATGATGGAAAAAATTGACTTCAATTTACAACTAAATCGCATGAAGTTTATCATTATATTTTTGCTATTTAGTCCTAATATGAATTGAACCTAATTTTTTTTTACATTTTCAATTAATTGATGAAATTTATTCTATTGTCGTGTGACACTATAACTAATTCTATTAGAAACATAACATTTTATATTTCAGAAAAAAAATAGTTAACATACATAAAGTGTTAGAGTTATTAGGCCATAACTCAAATATCTCATTTTCTGTCTCTGCTACAAATAAAAACATATTGAACATGCACTTTCTTTGTAGCAATCCAGTAGCGTACTCTGATTGCCTGCTGAGCTGTAACATGGGGTTTTTCTTATGGAAACAACAATTTATCATGACTTTGAAAAAACGCCTATTTTCCATTTCAAAAATTTATATCAAACAACGCAACGATTAATTCGGTTATCCTGAAAAATATAAATGTATTTAATATATATTAATTTCGACTATAAATGTAGTTTGTATGTGAAATATAAATTATTGAATATTAAGTGGGCTGAAACTCAAAGTTCTATACATGGTGTAATTATAATTTTGCGGTTGAATATTTAATTAAACTCATAACTTTCCATTGTTTGATCTTTGTTTTGAACAACTGTCAGTTACTAGAATTGGATGTAATTGGCGGCATCATGGATATTCATATACCAAAATTCCGAAAATTTGGGAAATGTTTTATTTTAGCGTATGAAATGATAGGGCAACAAGAGATGAATATTTCCATGTTTACCCCGACGTAATCAACCGAGAATATTAGGTATTCCAAACATTCAACATAGAAATTTGCTTTGTTCAGGTCTTTTGGTCAAAGCAATAATTTAACCATGTGTTATTCTGTGATTCAGCCTACTTTTTCCCTATTATTCAAATTCCACATACAAGCTAATTGTTTTTCGTGATAGCTGAATGAATCCAAGGACGATATATGATATATTTTTGAAGCGGAAAAAAGGAAAATCAACCATCATTGATTGGTATGCAAAGTTTGAACGCGGTGAAATGAGCACTGAAGACGGCGAACGCAGTGGACGTCCAAAAGATACTGTCACTGACGAAAAAATCAAAAAAGTTCCCAAAATAATTTTGAACGACCGTAAAATGAATTTGATCGAGATAGCAGACATTGTGAAGATATCATCTGAACGTGTACGTCATATTATTCACGAATATTTGTACATGAGAAAACTGTGTGCAAAATGGGTACCGCGCGAGCTATCAATCGTTCAAAAACAACAACGTGTTAATGATTCTGAGCAGTGTTTGAAGCTGTTTAAGTGCAATAAACCTGAATTTTTGCGTCGATATGTGACAATGGACGAAACATGGCTCCATCATTCCACTCCGGAGTCCAATCGACAGTCAGCTGAGTGGACTGAACACGATGATCCCAATACAAAGCGAGGAAAAGCACAACAGTCAGCTGGCAAGGTAATGGCATCAGTATTCTGGGATGCACAAGGTATAATATTCACTGATTACCTCCAAAAGGGCAAGACCTTCAACAGCGATTATTATATAGCGTTATTGGATCGTTTAAAGGATGAAATCGTTAGAAAACGGCCCCATTTGAAGAAAAAACAGGTGCTATTTCATCAAGACAATGCGCCGTGTCACAAATCAATGAAAACAATGGCAAAATTGCATAAATTGCTTCGGCATCCACTGATTCGCCAGATCTGGCCCCCAGTGACTTTTTCCTGTTCTCACACCTCAAAAAAATGCTCGATTTAAAGAAATTAAGCGCCAATGAAGAAGTAATCGCCGAAACTGAGGCCCATTTCGAAGCGAATTTTGTAAAAAAAAAATTGTTTTACTATGGTAGACCGGAGACTTTTCAATTGGCCTGTTAGCACATATATATAGGTACTGAGATAAATGATAATGACCATTATTTAAAACGACCAAACCTGAATTTTGGTTTATATCTCGAAACAGAAGAAAATAGAAGAATGCAGATAACGGCATTATAAGTTTCTGAAAAAAAAGATAACCACAATGTGGAATTCATATTTCTTTATCACTTAGACTTAAAAATTAGTACCTAATTCACCAATTTTACCCATCCAGCACAGATTAAATCAGTAAAAACCTAAAAAAGATTGTAAAAACTGAATAAGTATCAGATTCCATTCAAATTTTCACTTCTTAAATAGGTAACGAGCCTCCACTGTTTGAAAGGCAAAAAGCTGATAATTCTGGTTCGTCCTGAATGAAATAATTAACAGCCTCCCCATCTTTGATATAAATTCCTGCGAGATATTTTTCCAATAATTAATTTTTCTGAACACTGCGTCGGTTGTCAAAGATATTCTATTCAAGGGTATCAGTCCTCAGATATAACGTTACAGGAACCCCTCAACATGCGGTTGTTACCGCTCTTGACCTATTTTCTTGAGACATTCGAGAAACGACATCAAGCAGTGCTCAGTCTTTTCATACCCGCTAAACACCCTGAAGGAGAATTCAGGAGACAACAAATATCTGTAGGAGTTTTGGATTTCAGGATTCTGATCCTTCTTTCCTCTCGAGTGAATATCATGTGGTGTTGGTTATCCCGAACATATCCAGAGCATGTAAGCCTCCTCATAAGAGGATTAGACCTCAGATGATCGTGAGAGAAGCGGAGCTGTATTGAGATTGAAATGCGTTCTATACCTGTAAGTCTTCCAGGAAAGCCGTGCTGGATTCCAAACACGAATGACTTCAAGACATTAGATCACAGTTTATAACTTCGACAAGATAGCAGAAGAATCCCTGATACAAATCTTGGGATTTCCATGTTACCCTGTTCTGGTATCAGACTTGTTCGCATTTTATGTTGATAAGATTTCTACGCCGGGGAGATGCCGATAGTGGGGATTTGATGCTGAATTCAATGGGCTGCCAAGCTTCAATTCACGCCGAAATAGCCCGCAAGAATAGAATTTGGTATAGGGATTCATTGAATAGGATATGTTTCGTGAGAATTGTTTTGAAATACGAAACTGGAATGTGAGATAGTTAAATAGGGAAATTTTGGTTTATTATTAAATAATAATAACTGTTGATAAGGCTCAGGACAGTGGCGGCTCGTGCCCTACAAAAAAAACAAAAAAAATTGTATATATTCAAAATTAGCTTTTAATAGTTGTATTAATAAACTGAAAGAATACTTCAAAGAATTACCCACGAATTTAATGAAAACTTCTCTATGTCCGACATGGGTGGTTATTAGTCTAATATTCAGTTCTTAATACATTTTTAAGGCTTTAACTAACTAATAATTTTAAAGAAATAGATCTCTCGCTCAACACTTGGTGAAACATCGTTATTAATAAATAAATAAAAACACTTGGTAGGGATAAGTTAAGTGATTCAGAAAAAAGTGGTGTATATAAGTTGTTCTGTGACGAATGTCCTGCTTTTTATGTTGGTCAAACCGGTCGTTCTCTCAAAGTTAGGGTTGAAGAACATAAAAAATCTATTTTACAAAATAAATCCACAACGGGGTTTTCAACTCATTGTATCTCTTGTAACCATTTTATAGATTTCAATAAAACCAAAATTTTACACGAAGGAGAGAAAAGTAAGCGATTAGATCTTTTAGAATGTTTAGAAATATCTTCAGCACATAAACAAAAATTGCCAATTGTGAACGATCAGCTGGAGTTCCGCTTATCTCCGGTGTTAACATCTGTTTTGTTTGATGTATAATTTGTACCGTTTATTATTCTGTTTAGTTTTGAGAATGGGGTAAAACCCGAAACATGCATGTCAACGTAATATAATATTTTATTAAATTTGTGAACGTATAGTCAAGTGTTTTTATTTATTTATTAATAATTTTATTATTGGATATTTGGTTATATTCTCATTTCGTTCACTAAACTGTTTATGAAATATTTTTCTGAATATTTCTCTTGATCAATACGTCTTTTCTCATTCAGAATTTTTCGAATTGTATTTATATTCCATCAATATTTTCATTAAGTTTTCATTTTTTCCACAACTTGTAGAAGACACCTTCAAATTCAAGTTAGTGGTAGACCTTCACACAGTAACTCCCAGACCTTGAGAGAAAACACACATTATTCTTCAAAAATTCAACTTTATTCGTCAACAAAGTCACCTTCAAAAGGGTTATCCTTTAACTTTTCAATACCTCTTTGGTAGAAATATTTGTTTTCAAAATATGCTTGAACTTCAGCAATTACATTTTTATTAGATCCCAATTTCTTCCTCTGGACAAATCAGGAGGAGAGGCTGCTTATTCAAGCAATTGAAAACGTATTTCGTTCAATTTGATCATGGTTTTGGGATTTGTGAAATGGATCGTAATCTTCGTAAAATAATTTTTTTCTCTGACATTTGAGGACATTATGTAATATTTACTGTTTAAGGTTTTACCTTCGAGTGAGATAGTCGATATACCCTACACGTCCCAAAATGCAGATGCCGAAACCTTTCCTTGTCTGCTAATGTTTGAGATTTTGATCACTTTGACTGTTTTCCACTCAGGAGTCCCAATCTTTGATTCAGTTGTGTAGTGACAAATCCATGTTTCATTAACTGTGTAATATTGACCTAAAAATCCTGTTTCTTCGACCTGAACAACTCCAAACAACGTTCAGAATAGATGATGCGTTATTGTTTTTGATCAGCGGTGAGCAACCACTGAAATTTTCAGTTTATGTTTGGTATATACAGGGTGTCCTGTAATGACCACGTCAAAACGAAGGAGAATGTAGATCAAAGGATAACTCACCTGCTATGACAAAATTCCCATTATAAAAGTCTTACCGTTTTCGAGATTTTTTTTTTTTTTGAGAATAATGAATTTTTGCCCCTTTC
This sequence comes from Harmonia axyridis, assembly GCF_914767665.1. Lineage (NCBI taxonomy): Eukaryota > Metazoa > Arthropoda > Insecta > Coleoptera > Coccinellidae > Harmonia > Harmonia axyridis. The sequence continues at coordinate 14,737,401 of NC_059503.1, forward strand.
AATAGTTTTGTCCTTACGGTTGGTACAATTTTACATCTTTTAGGTTAATTTCATCAGTAAAATATTGCTGAAGAATGATTTTAACGTTTACATTGAAAACATCCTCCGAACATTTTAAAGGGGGGCTATGAGAAATATTTTCATTGGAAATTTTGGTAGTTGATTATTTTGTTCATGAAGTTTAGCCCATCGAAATCTCGAAATTGGTAAGATTTTTATAATGGGAATTTTGTTATAGCAGGTGGGTTATCCTTTGATCTACATTCTCCCTCGGTTTGACGTGGGCTTTACGGGGCACCCTGTAGAATCAAAAAATGTATTGAATATAATACAATGTCTAAAAAGTGTCTTGGGAAATGTAGGTAAGATTTGCATGGAATTGAATTAATGATCAGAAAAATCAATATTTTCAAATGTTATGAAATAATATGGTTACACTTTTTCCATCAAAGAATTGAATAATATCCTTGGGATACCAGTTAAACTCAGCATGCACCACGACAATACATTCAAAAGAAATTCATGTAAACGAGAAGCCACAAAAATGGCCATATTCTGATTGCAGTTGAATATGTAATGAGATCATCAAAAACGTATAGAACAAGTACAAAAGATGACTGCAACTGAAATTTGAGAGAACAAAAATATTTTCACAAATTGAAAATACCGCAGTCTTCTGTTCATAGAATTTAAAAGAGCTTTCTAACGATATGCTATGAGCCCCCCTTTTTAATTATACCGTTTTTTCGCTCTCTTGCTCAATGGTTGAAGTGGCAATTATGCAAATAGGAGGAAAAATAAGCCATGCAAATTCAAAACAACATCTTTCTATGCTATTTTTCATATTACCAGTTCATGAGTTGGAACATCTATATCGATTTCACTTTGAACCACCTGTATAAAATCATCGCAAAGTGAAAAATATTGCGGAAACCCTGCTTATGGGCATTCGGGATATAAATAACTCCGAACATCACAGAGAATTCACAAATGACATTATCTTGATATAATGACATCAAGATAATATCATTTCAGCGGGGTTCGATATTCGATAACTCGGAGTAAAAAATTCGAAGTGTCATTTAAAAATATCAGTTGGCCCTCTACATCAGACAGTGATAAAAATGAACCTCGGAAATTGTTCGAAAAGAAAATAATCAAGTTGCGAGTTCCGTAGGAACAAAATCGAAATGAACAAATCCATTTATAGCTTTGTGCAAACTGAGTCTGGAATTACTGAAGCAGTTTTAAATAATCATTGAATTTGATAAGTAAGTTTCACTATATTCAATACAGAATGGGATAGTACTATGTTAAGAGGGGCAACTTTCAAAAGTTTGTAGTAAATTTTTATCACTTATCTTCTAGTATTCTTCGAATAATACAACTAGTTCTGTTCACTCTACAATTTTTCAACATCTTGTCGTGCAACCTCTATCTAATCTGAAAAGAATGTGAAAAGATTCATCAATTTATAATTAATTATAAATGTATGAGACTGGCTCCTTCACCAATTTGTTATACATAAGGCATCTACTAGAATATCGAATTAATTTATTATTTTCGTCCTTATTTTGATGGATACTAATCAGTTACAAGGGATTCGAATGAATATTGAAGGAAGTATTGAAGAAATATACCACAATATAGTCTGATTGTGCTAATCTTTCTGAGTTATTAACAAAAAATATGATTGCCTCTCATCTCGAATAGTGGATCCCAAATGAGATGAAGTAAAAACTCAGCCGCGATCTCTTCTTCATCATCTAAGATGGCAGAATAATGATCAGAAATCTGAATAATCATTTTATAATTTGATGTCTCGAATTCTCCATTTCACTAAAGAAATAGGGCCACTTTTTGTGTATAAATTTCAAAGGAAATCCCTTTGTCAAATAGTGACATGAACATTATCCCAATGTAATAGCGCAATCTCAAGAAACTCTGGAAATGACTGACAATTAATTGATGCGTAAATAATGAATCAAGTTAGAGAGTGTAGCCTGGAATTTGCATTTAATTTTAGAGTATAATCTGGTAGGTCTTGGAGGATAAACATCAGCATATTAATTGAAAATGAAAATGGCAGTTCGAAATCCCATAACTGATATTTTATTCCCAATTCAGAGTTTACCCTCATTAAAATATTATTTATTCATTTTGATGATGAATTTCTTGATATGTATTTTCGAATGTACTGGTTCTACAAACTACGAATGGAACTACAAAAGTTTTTCTCTATCAATCTAGAAAAACTCTTTCTTTACATTTCGAAAAAATTATATTGCGAGAAAGCTTTCTCTTACGAAAAAACTGAAAAGCCCGTTATTTTTTAAATAGATTCGAGATGCTAAAATAACCTACCTTTATCGAAACTGAATCAATTCCAGAAATATTGAAAATATTTTACAGGCTTTTATTATTACCATCTATCTAACAGAATGTTTAAAATTTATAGGTTTTAAGTTTTAACGTTATTATGCATGAAATTAACAGAAAGCTATGATTCCGATGATATCAGGACTACGATTTTCCGGTTCAATATTGTATTGTATATTTTGGTACCATTTTATCATCACGCGTTTCGAATTTCATACTTTTATGTCGTCTTGTCCTCTTTTTTCTTTTCCCTTTATTTTCTTCAGAAACATTTTTTTCGAATAAAATTACTTAACGCAACTAATTCCATTGTTTTATTATTGAAAACAATCAATTATTATTGGAAATAATAAACGAACTGAATGTGAATTGTACGAAAGCGTTAATTTATTCACATGTCAATATTACATCGAAAACTTCCCCTGGATTCAAATGAACAATGTGAATGAAAGCATAAAAATTTCACGGTAGATTACAGTCAATCGTATCGTTCAAATACTTCCAATTGAGTGTGAAAATTTTCATTTACTGCTTCCAAATAACTGCCTTGTGTTGTGATATGAAAGGGTTGACCAGTTCATTCCGAAATTCAGTCAAAATACTTTCTGATATGAGTAAAATTTAGTTGTAAAATATATGTAACATATTAGTTGAATTAAAACCATGATTCTTCTTCTGCCATGCAGATTTCTGTGTAGACGTTCATCATATTTTTTATTAGATGGTTCCTGATGTGTCATAGTAAAATAAATTATGATTGAAAAAATGAAGACGATTAATGAAGAAACAAGTTGTCTGGAAAGATATTTTTTATATTTGTTTAGCTAACTCTCTTGACGCAACAATTCGTAGGGGCGATATGGGATATTTCAGTTTGTAGCTTGTCTCTTGGGAATTTAGTCGCCATGGAGAGCTCCTCGAGAGTTAATTTTACAAACATGTTAATTTTGTGACTATAACGCGAATAAATTTCAATATTCCCATTAGGAAATGGGTAACAAAGTTTGAAGAGATCACTAGATAAATAAAAACCCAGATACCCATAGTTATTGAGAACGAAATACAACATGAAACGGGTTAATCGATCTGTTCGTGATGATCCCTAGCTCTCCAAGCGAGTAAGGGGCGGTATTATGAAGAATGGTTGACTGTCGGTTGAGTTCCTTCGAGCGTTAATGAATAAATATGAGGTTATAGATATTGAAGCATATGGAATTATCAGTTTCTTTTACTTTTCTTTCTATGTTCGGACTAGGAAATCTTAGGGAAAATTATCAGAATTGAACGAGCAGTGTAGCCAAGCTAAATAACCAATATCTCTGTAATACCCGGCCTTAGGGCTTTGAATGTGCATATATCATCACCACACCGCATTCTCCACAAAGATCTAAAACTGCAAACCTATAAAATTCAATTGTCGCAAGAATGGGAACCTCAAGATGCCATTAATTGTGATATTAATTATTACGCCAAACTCTTACGGTTTCGACTTTTTGATGATCTTGTCAAAGTTTTCCCAGTATTTAGAACAATCGTTCCCTAGGCTCTTGCAATTGGACTTTTGGCAGTAGCATTAATTGAAGACGCAGGTTCACACTTACAATCCTATGATCACCCCCATAAATTCAAGGTCATAATTGATTCAACGAAATACCCCTAACTATATACACACATGTGGCAGCAAAGCTGTGAAGGCATATTTTCCAGATGGTTATATGTTGATCCATTCATAATTTACCAAATGTCTACTTTATAGACCAATAAATATTATAAGGCTTTGTACTTTAATTGATACACATCTTTGGAACATTTTAAATTTTTCCTTGAAAAACTCAATCCTTAGTAACCATCGTTCAGATTGTGCTGACTTCAAGTGTTAGTACTTCAATTTTCCCTAAATAACTCAACTTTTTTGTAATTTAAGCCACCCTGTATTTCTAACGGTTTTCGATATCCCTGTAGTTGCTCTCTTAATAGTTCTAACCCTGTATATATAAATAATAACTATTTCAAGACTTCTTCAAAAATTCGTGCTTATAATGTCATCAGAATCAAAAAAATTCATTATCGAAAAAAAGAAGAGGAAATCAATGACGTGAAGTAATGAGATTTCGGGAGCTTTCATTCATTCATGAGATTATTATTTTAAAATACGGTAAATTAAAATAAAAAATCGACATGTTTCAGGATTATTTGTTAAAATGGTCTGTTCAGCTAAAAATGAATTTGTTCCATATACATATACACTGTGTCCGTTTCATTAATTCATGAGATCACATTGTGATCTCATTCATTAATGATCACAATGTGATCTCATGAATTAATGAATGGGCACAGTGTATATATTGGAATTTTGAAATATTTGATAATAACGCATTAAATTCGTGAATTATGTCTGACGAAATCGATTTATTACCAACATAATTAACAGAAATTGCGAATAATGTCGCAAATTATTTCACTTGATCCAAATCATATCATATTGACAAATGATGTGTGTTGAATTTTGACAGGATTGGAAGTCTGTGTAGACAACCACAAAACGAAAAATTTAACTGAAAACAATGCTGTAATGAGTTCATTACAGCACTGTTTTTAGAACTGTAATGAACTCATTACGATACTGAAATAGAGAAAATAATATACATTCAAATAAAACATCGAACATCCCGATGAACCGAAATAAATCGCACTCAATTGAAATTTTTGCAAACGCGTTCATTCTCGCACATTCAACCGACCAAATGAACTCCGGTCTCCGATGCACCATTCCATCAAAAGTTCACCACACTGGTCATACGGATAGACGGTGCCCTGTAGCAGAAGGGATGATGAAAATGTAATTTGCCGCGGCCATAATGGATACTTATGAGTTATTTATTTCGCTCGTATATATGGAAAATGTCAAATGCAGAACTGTTAACGGTCAGCAGGTCTATGACATCGAGCAGGCCTTGCGTTTGATTGATTTACGTTTTGGGCCACAGCAGAGGCACGATGACGGCCAGCCATCAATTTCGGTTCAAAACAACACACAGTTTAATGAGAGGTCCTAACAGTTGCGGCTCCGCTCGAGCTGATATGTTGTACATTCTGCGGATGATTAATAAAAATGGCGGTCAAGAGCTAGCCGGGCCAGACTGGCGTATAATGAGTATTCAATGCCAAAGCTTAATTGACAGACGCTGCAGTGAGACAATCGACGTTAAGCTGAAGGAAACAGAAACTGAAGTGTTGGTGAACGCTCGTCTCTGAAGCGGTAGCCGGTTGCTCTATCGTATCTATCGATGTCTGTAAATTTTGAATTTTGAGCCGGGAATGGTCGCAAACGATGAACTATCTACTCACATTTTCTCCGACTGTCCGTATACTCGTTAATTTTTGAACGGGAGGACTTAGGAGACTTACACCCTATTGCAGGAACGTTCATTTAAATTTAATGCCGCTTCAAATTGTTAATCCTCCATTAAATGGTGCGGGGTAGCCAATAGGATCCTCTTACTGGAGGCATTAAATTTTAATGAACGTTCCTTCAACTTGGTTTTAGAGACTTATTAAGATGAAATACTGCATTTTTATGTGGAATGACAATTTAAAGCCTTGTGCACAAATTCATGTTGTTCACGTGATCAGAAAAATAGAAAATTTAAGAATATTATCGGAAAATATTTCCATGGAAACAATACAGACGGCGTTGATATTTTGTGCCATTATAGGATATGAAATAACAATTTCAATTTCGGAGGAAAATTTCGAGCTGATCACATCATCAGCAGGGGTGGATCGAGGGGGCTGAAGAGAGTAATTACACCCCCTAAACCTCGACGAAACATTCATTGTTTTAGAGCCAAGACAGCTTTCACCGACTAACCTAGAGTGACACCCAGTTGCAGGAACTCTCATTAAAATTTAATTACGTCATTAAAATTGCTACAATATGAGAGGCCTATTGACTACCTGCACCGTTTAATGGAGGATTAAAATTAAATTCTAAAGAACTGGGTGTAAATGATTTGAGTGTAGCTGTATCCTTGATAAATATGAACGAATACCAGTTATCAATGATGTAAACATATTCGCTCCGAATTAATTCATACTACTCGATCACTAGTGTTGTTGACTGAGTTTTTTAATGACTGTGATATGCGGAATTTTCTTTATTTGTTTTTACACTATTTTGTTTCGATATGTTGACTCATTTCTTTTTACGTTATTTTTACATTATATTTGTATATCTTTTGGAGATGTGTTTTCATTTGGTTTTTGCATAAGCAGAATGCACTTTTTATTAATATGATAATAAATATGATTAATAATCGATAATATATAATTGAAGAAACATTTTCAAACTTTTCAATTGAGATATTGAGCAGATATTGTTGACCGGAAATATGTTTTTATCTTATTTTGGTGACATTATAAACTATAGTATTCGTTTTCATTATTTTTTTCTCATTATTTTCATAAATTTACTTTTACCTTAGGGGATTTTTTATATCCACTAACCACTAACTTTTGAATATAGTGCTCGTTGCACATTCTTAAATTATAACTTCTCAGAAGTCGTTATTCAGGACAGTTCAGAATTTCAAGATCAATTAGAAAAATATATAAAGTTACTGGTGAATGGGGATATAAGAATTCCAATTCATAGTTAAACTTAAGTAGAATCCATAGATGTTTCTTCGTTATTACTCATCCAAAAAAATAATTAAAGAACAACTTATTAAGAGATGTGATATTTGGAAACTAAATTCAAAGAAAAATTTTTTTCAAAAATATTTATAGACGAGAATAGCATAAATATATTCTAGAAAAACTTGAACTGAATCTGAAAACAAAAAATGGCGAGCAGTTCTTTGGGTTCACTGGTTGTAATACTGACTAGACTCTGTAATGCTCTGCACTTCTTTCAGCATTATATTCTTATTCAGGCAGGAGGTACAAACATTTCTACCCTGAACGATTCCAAAGTTGTATTGTTGGAAATAATATAGCGAAAAATAGAATGAAAAAAAAAGGTGCATTCGCAGTCCAGCGTCCAGAGATATCTTTGAAATTATCAGTCTGAATTTCACGAGAACTATACGATCAGGATTCCATTCTATCTCTACTCATTATTTGCAGAGTAAACCTCCACCAGTGGCGGACCTTGCCCTGTTTAGACTGCTGCAGAGCGTGATTGAAAGCAATAAAAATTTTATAGCATTTAAAATGCACCTTTCATGGCTGTAATATTGAACGCGAAGAAGAAATCAAAAAAATTACTCACCTATTTCACGAAAATTTCGCTGTGTAAACATGGTACTTAATAAGTCTGATGATATTCAGTTTTTGATACCTTTTTTTAGTTTCGCTAACTTATAACTATTTAATATGAGCAAATTATATTCAACTGTTCAACATACACTTGATTAATTTATCTGGAACTTGAAGCTAATACATCTATTTTTCTTTATAGCTTCATTTCTATTTTTAAAACCATCCATATTTCCTATAAATATTTTACATTTTTATGTATGTATTTTTATGTATTTCACGAATTATAGAAGCCAAGTCAAGCTAGTTTTAGACAACCAGTTCATTTAATTATGACTGAAATATGATTTGAATTGATTTGATCATCGAAACGCGGCACAAGCAATGAGAAGGGAAATAGAGCAAATTCTATCATAGTACTACCAGCTTACGTCATGTAACCACATTGAAACAATCCAGTCCAGTAATTTTTGGAGATAATTCTCTTAAAACCAAGCGGAATCCCTGGTAAACCAAATATAATAATAATGATAAAAAATCTTTATTATACCCAACAGAGGGTACAATAGAGGGTACAAATAAATAAGCATTTCATAAACAAGAAAAAAACCTCCTAGAAATTAAAAATTCAAAATTTTCTACAAATATTTATAAAAATCAACTACCAAACTATACACATCGAAACTTAGATTATTAGCACTCTCACGAAACAAGGTGCCCGTCGAAGTATGTTGGTCCGAAGAGTAGGCAGGCCAAACTCCAGCGGACACCAGGTCACCTCTCTCGGCACCAGGATGTTGACTCGGGAGAGCAGAAAAGGGCAATCTATCCTTCCGCTAAGGAGCTTCTGTGCGAATTCTGCACACTGCAGGTTCTGGGGTGTAAGGAATGTTGAAATTCTCATTTCCTCCATGATACCCGAAAGATTAGCACTACGCTTAGGATACCTCTCCGTCCTCCTGAACGTGAAATACATACTTTATAAATTTCATTTTCACTCAACCAGAATGAGATGGACGTCCAATTTTTGATGACTTTTTCCAACATTTGTGGCCGTATATCGGCAATAATACGGCGAATATTGTCTTCCAAATGGTCAAGGGTTTGTGGCTTATCCGCATAGACCAATGACTTTACATAGCCCCACAGAAAGTATCAGGTGTGTGAATAAGTCTTTCCCGTTTTTTGTAATAGATGGCGCCACCAATACTGTGCGAGTATTTAATGGTTACATATGTCATAATCAAAGCTTATTCATCTGTCAACAATTCCACACTAACACATTAGTTGAAATTTTCGCATCATAAATTTTTCAAATCGTGAAAATGTCGAAATTTGAGCCGAGTCGACGTCATTTGCGGGAAGTTTCACTTTATTGGTTCAATTTGAAGAAATCTGCTGCCGAGGCGCATCGGTTGCTTCAGGAAGCTTATGGAGAAGGTTGTGTCGATGATTCAAGTGTTAGCGGATGGTTTCGACGCTTCAAAAGTGGCGATTTCGACGTGGAAGACAAGGAGCGTTCCGGGCGGCCGCAAATCTTTGAAGATCAAGAATTGGAGACTTTGCTTGATGAAGATTCGTGTCAAACGCAAGAAGAACTTGCTGAAGCATTGGGAGTTGACCGAACAACCATTTCCAAGCGTTTGAAAGCCATGGGAATGATCCAAAAGCAAGGAAATTGGGTGCCGTACGAACTGAAGCTGAGAGACGTCGAACGGCGTTTTTTCACTTGCGAACAGCTGCTTCAGCGACATAAAAGAAAGGGTTTTCTGCATCGTATCGTGACTGGCGATGAAAAGTGGATCCGTTACGATAATCCGAAGAGAAGAAAATCATGGGGACTACCCGGCCATGCATCATCATCGACGGCCAAGCCAAATATTCATGGCGCCAAGCTCATGCTCTGTATATGGTGGGACCAGCTAGGTGTGGTTTACTATGAGCTTCTGAAACCGAATGAAAGGATCACAGGCGAGGTCTATCGACGACAATTGATGCGTTTGAGCCGCGCACTGCGAGAAAAACGGCCACAATACTCCGACAGGCACGACAAAGTTATTTTGCAACATGACAATGCTCGCCCACATGTTGCACAGCCGGTGAAAACATACTTAGAAACGCTCAAATGGGAAGTCCTACCCCACCCGCCGTATAGTCCAGACATTGCTCCGTCTGATAACCATCTCTTCAGATCGATGACGCATGGCCTGGCTGACCAGCACTTCCATTCCTACGAGGAAGCCAAAAAATGGGTGGATGACTGGATAGAGGCCAAACCGGTCGAATTTTTTCGCAACGGGATTCGTATGTTGCCAGAAAGATGGGGAAAAGTTGTAGCTAGCGATGGCCAATACTTTCAATAATTCATTTGTAACCATTTTTTCACAATAAAGGCTCAAAATTTGAAAAAAACGGGAAAGACTTATTCACACACCTGATAGTCTAGCGGTGTTAAATCACACGATCTTGGAGGCCAATTCACAGATCCAAAACGTGAAATTAGGCGGTCACCAAACTTGTCTTTCAATAAATCGATTGTGGCACGAGCTGTGTGACATGTTGCGCCTTTTTGTTGGAACCACAGCTCCTGGACATCATGGTTGTTCAATTCAGGAATGAAAAATTTAGTAATCATGACTCTATACCGATCACCATTGACTGTAACGTTCTGGCCATCATCGTTTTTGAAGAAATACGTATCAATGATTCCACCAGCCCATAAGCGCACCAAACAGTCGTTTTTTTGGATGTAACGGTGTTTCGACATACACTTGAGGATTAGCTTCACTCCAAATGCGGCAGTTTTGTTTGTTGACGTAGCCATTAAACCAGAAGTGCGCTTCATCGCTAAACAAAATAAAATGGACGTAGTGCGCGATACGTATTCCGCACATAACCATTATTTTCGAAATGAAATTGCACTATTTGCAAGCGTTGTTCAGGCGTGAGTCTATTCGTGAGAATTGCCGAACCAAACTGAGAATAAATCACTTGACAGCTGTTAAATCGGTCGCCATCTTGAACAGTAATGCCAACTCTAAGTTATATACCTCGAAAAAAAACACCCTTTATTAGAAACCATATCAAATAAGCATATTCCAACTTACTAACCATCAGCGAGAAGTAAACGCTCCTGAGAGCAGACAAATAATCAAATTCATCTAAAGAAGAATCCCAATGACCTGCAAGAAGAGGCACACATCTCTTCACCGTGTGGTACAAAACTCAAATTACAGTCAAATAGAAGAAGGTTGAGAAAGCAGCTTCCAGCAGCAATCAGGTAGTCTCCAATTTGATAACTAATAGTGAGCGGCTGCGTTTTTCTCGAGTAAGTAACTTCAAATCACTTTTTCAAATTCAAAATGACCCCATTCCGTCAGCAATATCCGTGGACAAACTCCAGACTTGATTGAAGACACAAAACATCAGAAGTTGGACATAGTCTCAAATAAATCTTCAAATCATCATGCAAATAAGAGAGCACAGAAGATCGTTTATAAAGATGACAAACAATAATGGACCTAGATTAGATTCTTGATCTTTGTGCCTTGTCAACGTCGAATAACATTTTCTTCACCAAAAAATCTACAAGAGTAGATCTCGAAATATTGTAAAATTCTACCAGCAGCCTTTTAGACAGCATCCGCCACTGACCCGAACATTTTACGGTATATTCCTAGGGCATAGAAAACGTTAACGACTACAAAGTGACGCGAAAATAATAAACCATCATGCAAAAACTGCGCCGTCTTTCTGTTGAAACTGAGGGACGCTGAGAAAGCAAGTAAAAATATCTGGACCCACAGATTACGAATGTAGATTTCCCCCAATTTAATTCCGGGAGAGAATGCAGCGCACATTCATTGAGCGATGGATCTATGAAAGGCTGGTCGGACTTTTTCCGTATTCATCTCATGATGGGAATCTAAAATTTCGCCAGATGAAGCAGCCCACTTTCTCGCTGGAAATCAGCAACAGCTTCGAATGCGAAACGGTCTCTCATTTTCGTTTGGCGACGGAACCGGAAACAATAGCGCTGTCTTTGACAGGTAAGCGCCGCTGAGCATACAAAGCGAATCGCTCGAATATTTCGCAGGAATTTATTGTTACCAGATTACATACCGACCCAGGAATTTTTTAAATTATGTCTGCCCTGGTTTGATTAAATACTATATTTCACACACGGCTTTGTTTCCGAACGGCCGCTGTGCAGTGATTAGGAAAGGCCCGTTTTCCTCCAACGAGCAGGGCCGTCGCTAGGGGGTAGGCAGGATAGGCGGTCGCCTAGGGCGACAAAATTCAAGGGCGACATTTTAACCTTAATCAACAAAAATCACATGTGCAGATATTCAAAGTACCAAATGAGATTTAATTCAGCCAGCATAAACAGAAAGAAATACCGACAAATTTAAATAACATCAAAACCCATAAAAGATCCGCAATATACATTATACTTAATCCAGATGTGGCGTGATCCCCTTATAGTGTTGTTTACGAGTTATTGACTCTAAAAAAACACATGCACTCATCAGGCTTGTCGGCGTTCCCTTTACGTTGCCGAATTTTATGGCCACTTGGGGTTCTGGATTATTTTCTTTTCAATTCCCTAATCAGAATCATGATTCCTCCGAATAAAATGCAAAATAACGGGTGTTTTTTTTCGAGGTATATAACTTTAAGTTGGCATTACCGTTCAAGATGGCGACCCATTTAACATCTGTCAAGTGGTTTATTCTCAGTTTGGTTTGGCAATTCATAATGAATAGACTCACGCCTGAACAACGCTTGCAAGTAGTGCAATTTTATTTCGAAAATAATGGTTCTGTGCGGAATACGTATCGCGCACTACGTCCATTTTATTTTGTTTGGCGATGAAGCGCACTTCTGGTTGAATGGCTACGTCAACAAACAAAACTGCCGCATTTGGAGTGAAGCTAATCCTCAAGTGTATGTCGAAACACCGTCACATCCGGAAAAAGTGACTGTTTGGTGCGCTTTATGGGCTGTTGGAATCATTGGTCCGTACTTCTTCAAAAACGATGATGGCCAGAACGTTACAGTCATCGGTGATCGCTATAGAGCCATGAATACTAACTTTTTCATTCCTGAATTGAACAACCATGATGTCCAGGAGCTGTGGTTCCAACAAGACGGCGCAACATGTCACACAGCTCGTGCCACAATCGATTTATTGAAAGACACGTTTGGTGACCGCCTAATTTCACGTTTTGAACCTGTGAATTGGCCTCCAAGATCTTGTGATTTAACACCGCTAGACTACCTTCTGTGGGGCTATGTGAAGTCATTGGTCTATGCGGATAAGCCACAAACCCTTGACCATTTGGAAGACAACATTCGCCGTGTTATTGCCGATATACGGCCAGATTGGACTACATCCGAGCCAGCCGTGGCGGTCATATGCCAGAAATCATATTTAAAATGTAATGCCACAAGATTATCTTGCGGATAAATAAAATTCATGTCAATCGAATAATCCATCGTTGTTTTATTGCAATTTAAAGTTCTTTAGCTCTAAAAAAAACACATTTTAGAACGGTAGAAACGCTTGAGCAGACGCTAGACTTCGATTATCCAATATTAATTTTGAGCATTCTGCAGAGTTGGCTTCTGTTAGGGCGCCAAAATGGATCTCTGTCTAGGGCAGCAAAATGAGTCTCTGCCTAGGAGGGCAAAATGGGTCTCTGCCAAGGGCGGCAGTTGGCTAGCGACGGCCCTGCCAACGAGGGCGTGTATATATCGCGCGAGATGTAAGGAATTCGGAACGTATAATTGCCGATGAGGAAAATAATAGAGTGAACGCCTAGGAAGGCGGCTGCGAACATTAATATATGTGACTTTGTCGCATATTGATTCCGTTTAATTAGCGCAGTTTGATTCGCTTGACGGCTCATATTCGTGAGATGATATATGCAGCCTTTAGGTTTTGCTACTAAAACTTCGTAACCCAATTCTCCACGAATTGCGGTCTCTTTCCACGTGATATTTTCCAAATTTGATTACAGATCTCTGTCGATAGATCTCGACATAACAGTACGACTTTGCTTCCACCGTTTTTTCCGAAATTCGAGACTTTATTGTAAAAAACTGCTTTTACATTTACAATAGAAGTATTGTCCATCGCCGGCCACTATTTTCTCTTCTTTCGGGCAGCGTACGAATTCCGCGTTGAAAAAACTGGTCAGCCAGGTCATGTGCCATTGATCAAGTGATAGTCCGAGAGAGCAACGTCTGGAGAATATGGTAGGTGGAGTAGGACTTTGTTTGTCTTAACCACTTTCGTAACATGGAGCCGAGCATTGTCATGCTGTAAAATCACTTCATCATGTCTCTCGTTGTTTTGCGGCTGTTTGTCTGTCAATTTCTGTCATTTCATTATACACTACGCCGAGCTAGTCCCACTAAATACTGAGCAAGACCTTGGAACCATGAATATACGGTATGGCCATCGACGTCGAAATATGCCCAGGATATTCCCATGATTTTCTGTGCTTAGGATTGTCGTAATGTACAAATTTTTCGTTTCCAGTAGCAATGCGATGCAGAAATCCCTTCCGTCTTTGCCTTGCAAGCAGCTGTTCACAAGCAAACAAACTCAATTCAACATAGCTCGGCTTCAACTTGTACGGTTCCCAATTTCCTTGTTTCTGAATCATTTCCATGACTCTCAGTCATTTGGAAATGGCTTTTTGTGCCACTCCCAATGATCCTGCTAATTCTTGTTGCGTTTGACACGAGTCTTGATCAAGTAATGCCTCCAATTCTGTATCTTAGAACACCTTTTCTCTTCCACCGCCATGCTGGTCTTCGACGTCAAAATCACCGTTCTTGAAGCGTTGAAATCACTCTCGGCACGGCTGACATGTTTAATCGAGAATAACTTTATGATGCAGACCCAAATCGACTAATATTTCGATGGAGTTATGTTTACAAATATCTAAGCTTATTGTATGTCATCTACGATCTATTTATTTCGATTACCTCTCAACGGTACATCCATCTATATTAAAGTAAAGTTATAAGCAAAGTTACACCAAAAAATATATCCCACATAAGAATTAGAAAGATAGCATATAATGACAACGGAAGGCCTAAGACAGGTATGTAGTCTGATTTTTAATGCCGATGTTGACTGTTAAGGTAGCCCTTAAAAGATGGAAAACGAACTGATAGGCATAGTTAAAATAATCGAGAATGAACATATTTTTACATTTTCTGTGGTCTCTGTCCACGTGATATTTTCCAAATCTGATCATTTCCTACGACCATATCTCTTAGAATACATAGGTTGTGGAATGCCCTTGAAACCCTCAATGCCAAAATAATATAATAATGGTGGTACTAATAATGGTCTAAATAATTCAGGGGTTTTCAAAAAAATATATCCCTCATAAAAATCAAAAAAAAAGCCTATTATGACAACAAAAGACTGTACTGTCTGCTTTTGAATGGCTACGTTGACTGTAGAGGTAGCCCTTAAAAGATGGAAAACGAACTAACAGGCATGGGTATACCAATCAAGGAAGAACATCTCTTCACATTGAACTTAAGAGATCAAGTGGTACTAGCAAAGGAGTCCTATGATTTGGAATTCATGTTGAAATGGCTCTATTATGAATATAAAACTTGCAGTTTAGAAGTATGTTTGAAGAAGATATTGCAATCAACAGCGAAGCCAGATTTAAAGTACTGATAAATGAAGAGATATCTATCAAGCAGGTGGATAGTTTGAAATATTTCAGCGTTACAGTTACCAAGGACGGAATAGGAAAGGATGATATAAAAACAAAATCTGCAATGGGAAGAAAATGGTATGCTGTCTTAACAGTCTTTGAAGAGATGAACAAATTTCGAATGAGACCAAAAGACATCTTGGATAGGTTTTGATGGAGTCAACTCTTTGTTGTGCAGATTTGAAGCTTAGTTTGTTGGCAGTGGAAATGGATCACTTGTGCAGGACTGATTTATATAAAGACCAAGAAGAACCAACGATGAAGTCAGAAAAATTATGAACGCGGATTTTCTTTATGAAAAAATATAAAAATTAAATTGTATAATTCTAATAAAACATATGTAATTTATTATTACTCAATTGTTTTCGATAGATTTATCATGATAGACATTTAACTAAAAGAACAATCCGTGGTTATTTCACATAATACAAACAAAATCATCATCTCACCGCAGTTCTGTGTTCTCCAAGGAAGTAATTGATGCTTGAAAGAACTAACGCTCAAAAGCTTCAGACTTCACGTCTGTACTTTTCTCATTTCTCTAGGATAAATCGAAAATACATTCATTCTGTAGCAGCCACCAAATCAAATAATCCGAACCATATTCGAACCTGTTCATTTTGTGGACTCCACCATGCGCAAAAGAGCAAGAGTAAAGAACCATTGTGATCTATCTCCGCATCAAACTGTGTTGGCGTGGAGACTTATGATGATCACTGCGCCGTGCAACAAAAGAACAAATATCAACTAGACAACCGTGTACTCCTCCTGGAGAGGTAATGACTGCACAGAAAAGGTCCTCTAGAGCCTGCATTAATTCGAGAACAAAGCCTTCTATGGATATTATACACCGAGATATTGACACGGTTCGTGATCTGGGAATTATGCCAAGAGGCGAAATCACTGTTTGCTTCGTCTGTATCGAGACCGTCCTGAATATGCAATAGCAGAAGCATCTGAAAAACTCGACTTTGCATATCGATGCATTCGAATCTGCGAGCACACACACTTGAGCGCATCGCTTCAGGCTGTTGAGACAAAAAGTCCCCCGCATGTGATATTCAAGAATTTAGTTTTTTTCGAACGGGCTTTCATTAACATAAGCTAATAGGTTTTTGAATGCTGTAGGGGCGATATAACTGAATAGAGAATTTTTTCAACGTTTCAATGATGAGTAAGGTTATATCAATTTTTATCTCAAGGCTGCCTTTGGGCATGTTTAGCCTTCAAATACGTTAGCTGAGACTTTTCAGCCGGTGTACCTATTTCGGCGAAAAGCAGGAGAGATTTTCAATAGGAACTTTTCCCACTATTGTATAAGGATTTCCATGGAAATGATGCAATTTAAAATGGTTATGATAGCAACACTGTATATTATTTTCTCTAATTCTGTGGTTATTCCGTTCATTCTTCCACATCTTGTAGAACAAAATCGTGCGAGAATATATCAGAAACGCACAGTTTTCATGGTTATATTTTATTATTATATGTTGGTACTCCGAACTTTTCGCCACGGCTTTATCTGTCAATTCATCAATTTGCCTTAAAGAAATCAGTTCTGCCAACCAACATTTTTCAATGCAAAAATCACTCTATGATATTTATAGAAATATTTCATTAATTTCAATAAAAATGCAATGAATTAGAGAAAATAATGTATAATACTCGTACAAAAGGCTCATTCTACCACTCGTTCATTCAAAAACTCGCCACTTCGTGGCCCGTTTTCGAATTTTGAACTCGTGGAAGAATATCAATGCCTTCTGCACTTGTATTATAAATAACTATTTTGACATTTCTTTTGTCTTTTGCATCCAATAGGTTATGCCATTTAATCATGGAAGAATATACGCTTTAACAACGTTTAGTGCTTATTTGTGAAGACTGAGAAAATTTAATAATTCATGGATGACATTATTCTGTTGATCAACTCTCCATTCTTTGTATTGTGGAAAAATTTTGAATTGAATTTCAATGTTCGGTTCAAACGCACTAATTGTGTTCGATAACGATCGCCCCTGATTGTTTCAGTCGGTTTTAATAACTCATAATATACTACGACGAACTGGTCTCACCAAATACTGAGCATGACCTTGGAACCGTGAATATTCAGTTTGGCCGTCGACGTGAAAGCATGGCCGGGATATCCCAATGATTTTCTACTCTTTGGATCATCGTAATAAACCCTTTTTTTGTCTCCAGTCACAATGCGATGCAGAAATCCCTTCGGTCTTCGCCTTGCAAACCCAATTCAACATCTCTCGGCTTCAACTCGTACGGCACCCAATTGTTTGTTTCTGAATCATTCCCATTACTTTCAGGCATTTTGAAATGGCTTGTTGCGTCACTCCCAATGATCTTGCCAATTTTTGTTGCGTTTGACACGAGTCTTGATCAAGTAATGCCTCCAATTCTGCATCTTCGAAAACCTTCGCTCTTCCACCGCCATGCTGAACTTCAACGTCAAAATCACCTTTCCTGAAGCGTTGAAATCATTCTCGGCACGTTCTTTCACTACTGGCGGACTCATCCTAAGTATTTTAGAGCATTCGATGAGCCTCAGCCGCATAGTTCCTCATATTTAAACAGAAAATTAAAACCTTCTGCGAATAATGAGAATTTTGCTCGTTAGCTGATATGTTTGATCGAGAATAACTTTATGATGCAGACATAAATCGACTTATATTTCGATGACGTTATGTTTACAAATACCTAAGCTTATTTTATAACATGTAAGATCTATTTATTTCGAACACCACTTAGTGCTACACTTAGTGCTATTACAAAACGGCGGAAGCAAAGTTGTACACATAATATTTCTGAACCTTGTTGAAACGTGTATTTTCCACGATTAAATGGCATAATCTACTGAGCATAAATGACACAAGTGATGTCAAAAAAATAAGACACAATGTTATATCTATTTTAAACTGTATAATTTCTATTGGAAAACCACTTTATTGTGTACTACGAATGTATTCCATTCAAAATTTCGTCATTTTATTTTATCGATATATTTTTATTTGCTAAATACGCATCTAGCGTAGCTAGGGGTGAGGCGTAGATCTTTGGGGCAGCAGTCCCCTCGAAAATACCAACAATTCGGAGAAAATTGGTCTATGGAAAAAACAGTATGTCTCTAATGGATTTTTTTTATAATTATTAACCCATCATTATTTAATGCTTCGATCGTCAACACAAAAAAAATATTATTATTTCTTTGTTTCAAGTATCATGGTTGAACTCGTCCTATAAAAATACTTCCTAAAGTCGACGAAGTTGCGAATGTTTGCTGGTTGATGAAAAATATGCAATTATGCTACTCGGAATAGGTTCCTAAGCAATAGAAACATCTGGCTCCAAAATTTCCGATTGAGTAAAAGATTTCTCAAACATCAATCTGTATTGTAATCATTCACGTGTTAGATTGATTGGAATGACCCTCCGACTTATTTCAAAAAAATTAACAGTATTATATGAGATGGATGTAGAAGCAGCCAAGGAAACAACCCTTGAACGTGAATTTAAGATATGGTAGAAAGAATTAACGAGAATTCTAAACATATCTACCTATATTACGCAAAATATTTTCAATTTGTACATTACCAGTATCGATCGAACAGTATCGTCGGAAAGGACTTATTATTATTCTAATAATTTGAAGTGTTTTACATAATCGATGAAAATAATCAACCAGTAATATTGCAAACAGCCATTTTCTTTTTCAATTCCATTTCATACCATAACAGAATTTACTTTATAAATCACAAAATACACACGCAGAATTCCACAGAACTTCCCAATTTATTCATGACTGACAACGTTGAATAGAACGCACATTTTTTTCGATGGCTGGTTTTTGTCCATAGAAAACAGAACCATTAAACGCAGATGCCACTGATTATGAAGAGAGGGCGTGTTTTGATGAGACTCCAACAAGGGAAAGGTGTGTCTAGCCTTCTGTTTTTGACCAGGCTATGAGCGAAGGCATTGTGAATGATGATCTATCTGCAAAAAATTCCCATTCAGAAATTTCCAAGTTTCTGAGTCATCAACGAGGCAATTTTTGTGGCCACTTTCATCCCCTTCTCACGGTGAAGGCACCGCGGAGGGTAGGAAGTGTAAGGGTAGAAACGTGATCAGAGAGATCACGGGAAAGGGCACTTCTTGTCTGTAACAATTGGTACAGAGTCTGGGAGACTTGCATTATCGATTAATTTGGGTAGCACCCTTGTTATTTATGTTCGTGAAGGGGTGTTGTGTGGAAGTTATGGGGTTGAATGATTAGTTCGGACACTGAGCTTGATTAGGAAAGGTTCGATTGAAAAAAAATGCTGATATTAATTAAACAGTACCAGGTAGTAATTTTTCCAATTGACAGCAGGAGATTTGTACAAGAATATTAATCAACATTTTTGCTCTTCTTCTCTAGGATGTTAAACACTTCAATTTGTATATCCTTTTAGTTAATCTAGTAGTTGGAAAAGCAGCTTAAGTGTGATAGAATGTACCATCCTGATACTGAACCATCGTAACACTACTTGGCTCAAAACAAATTCATATTATTGCAAGAGAAATAACTGTAGTTGAATTTTAAAACTGTACAGGGTTTTTCACTGTGAGATTCGATGTTTCCTTAACTGAATTTGACATTTCAATAATTGTAATGAATTATTCGTCTCAATGAAAAATTAATTATAATTCATGAAATGTAAAATTTAGTTATCCAAACATCGAATTTTAGTTTTTTTTCTGTGTTTTCAGGAAGTCACAGACTACTCCACACAGTGAGAAATTGAGGTTATTTCTCATTCAAGGTTCTTCCCGATAACTCTTAAAGTAGATATTTATTTTAGGTATAGAGTTTGCTTCAGTAACCCCCACTATTTTTGTCCGTAGAAGCGAATGAAATATTGAAAGACATAGGTTCTAGTTTGAAAAATCTTGAGATTTAATAAATTTGAGTTGTCCAAGTTCATGATCTTCTTATGAACACCCTGTAAATGTTTGGTCCAAACTGAAAACATTCTTATAGTACTACGTATTTGCAGAATCGAAAAAAAGATACTTTTTTCGAAAAAAGCTTTTTCTACCGAAAAATTCTAATGAATGTGACTCCTCGTCACCACCATTTTTTTCATAAGAATCCCATTAGCTCATGAACCGTTAAGTTATAACCCAAGGTATATATTGCCAACATTGTCGTCAAAAAAGCTATTTAATGATGTAATAATATACTGGGTGTGCCATTTGAAATTAGGAAGTAGTAGTCTGTTTCCGGCATAACCGGAAGTTGTAGAGATCTGAAAATATTTTGAGGAATAAGATCATTGTCTCAAACCCCAATATGCAAATTTTCAGCTCAAAATTATGATTAGTTTTCTAATAGGCCATCCCGGTAAATCACCCTGTATATGAATATTTCATTAGCTCAAGATAAGTAAAGATTACAATACTTCCTTGATTTTCACATAATCATGATATTCGATATTTCACCTACCTTAAAATTACCAATTTCTTTAAGAAATAGACGTCTTGTTTCTTCACTTTTCGAACCAGAACATAAAAAAGTACTAATTTGTCTACAATACGATGAATTGAGTCGATTAACTGAATGATGTCTTCCATTAAATTCTTCTTGAATTTTTCTCAGTAGGTATTCGCAAATGATCACTTTAGTGAAACACTTATCAATTTCTAAACATTGCATAAATATCATCAGTTGTTCTTGAGCGACAATCAAGCTCAAATTTCCCAACAATTTCACTATTGCCAGCCGAAAAGTGCTTCACGACGACCCAAAAGTACTTTGGGTATTCATAGGAACTGTAAAAATCCAAAATTTTCACCATATTTGTAAAGAAATTTAACAATTTCAATGCGTTGTTGAAAAGTGTATATTTATATTTTTAGTAATGGCATAGTTTTACTTGTCAATTGTCAAAAGTGACAGTTACCCAGATAGCGAGCTATTCAAAATAACAACTCTAATTGTAAAATAATCACTCGAATGTTGATGCTGAATTTCAAGAGGATCGTCTGTTTTTTCTCGAATTTATCATCATATTAGCATCATTATATGTCTCGCTCACACTCCGTGAAAAGGTAAATTTTTTAGTTTTTTTGAAATTTCTATAATTTTTGCTTGTTCAGCTCTCATTTGAATTAATTCAGAGATTAATTGAGTTTTTTTTTCTTTGCGATTTTATGTCAACTTCTAAAATAGATAACTTAGTTTTTTTTTCCATTTTCCTGATAACTATTATGACTTAGCCTGATACCCGATTCTGGCTTCTAGGACATCCTGTATATTGCATAACGATAACATTGATGAATAGAAAAACCTGATACTTCTCACTCATGATAAACCTGCACCCTTTGTTGAACATCTATTAGGAAGAATGAAATGAAATTATCTCTGATTCAGTAAACCCTGCTCCTGGAAGGGCCTTTTCCACACACAAAATTGCACGCATGAGAAAATCCCGGTTATATTCCTGATCACGCTCCTAATACCGGAAAAAATCATTGAGGAAGTCAATGAATACCCTCACATTGTGAATAAAAGCGATACGGGAATATTGTTCTTAGAATACGTGCGTAATCATAGGGTGAGAGCAAGTGTTTTCTTCCTGCATGTAATTGAATTTCACACCGAAAGACATTACGAGGGATATTACCTTTATATTCTAGATTCTGCCACGCTAAAATTGATTAAAATTCAAGTATTTCAGTCTCCGCTTTAATCTAAGTGAAAAGTATGTTTTTCTTCTATATTTTATTGAGCTTCATATTTGAAATTATTTCATTGTTTTCACTGGTCCTTGAAAGAAATGATTTTTTCGACTTGATATTTTGACGATAGTCCATTCCTCGAGAAAGAAATTCCAGCAAAGAAATTTTATTGATCTATCCATTTGTTCATGTTTATTTACATTCTCATATTGATTTATTTATTAGATTCAGTTATTTTTTCATTAATTTATATATTCATTTATCTATTCTTATTTTTATTTATTTATAATAGGTTTTCCAATAGTAATAATACAATTTAAAATAAGTAGTTTTAATGGCAACAATATGTGAATTAATTTTCGACATTTCCTAACAGACCCCGGTCTAGCATAGTAAAACACATTTTTTCGGCAAAATTCGATTTTATTATTCAACATAGTTGCCTTCGTGGGTGATACAGCGGTTATAGCGATCTTCCAACTTTTCGACACCATTTCTGTAGTACGATTTGTCTTTCGCTTCAAAATAGACCTCAGTTTCGGCGATTACTTCTTCATTGGAGCTAAATTTCTTTCCAGCGAGCATTCTTTTGAGGTCTGAGAATAGGAAAAAGTCGCTGGAGGCAAGATCTGGCGAATACGGTGCATGCAGTAGCAATTCGAAGCCCAATTCATGCAATTTTTCCATTCTTTTCATTGATTTGTCACACAGCGCATTTTCTTGATGAAACAGCACTTTATTTTTCTTCAAATGGGGCAGTTTTTTGACGATTTCGTCCTTCAAACGATCCAATAACGCTATATAATAATCGCTGTTGATGGTCTGGCTCATTTTGGGAGTAATCAATGGATATTATACCTTACGCATCCCAGAATACTGATGTCATAACCTTGCCAGCTCACTGTTTTATTTTTCCTCGCTTTGGATTCGGTACATTGTGTGCAGTCCACTCAGCTGACTATCGATTGGACTCCGGAGTCAAATGATGGAGCCATGCTCCATCCATTGTCACATATCGATTCAAAAATCCAGGTTCATTGCACTTAAACAGCTTCAAACACTGCTCAGAATCATTAACACGTTGTTGCTTTTGATCGATTGTGAGCTCGCGCGGCAGCCATTATATAAACGACTCAAATTGAAGAAATTATTCTCCACAAAAATAGCTGTTATTTTCGCGAAGGGCTCCGAATGTGTACTAAGTTTTCAACTAAAATTTTGATTTAAAGTTTATCACTTAATCTTTTCAGATGAACACTTCGACTCCCTTTTCACCATAAAATATCATAATATCTGTATTTCGGGGTCGCTTCATACTTACAGAGGGGGCTTCTCTTATCTTTATCATTTTGCGCGCTGTTAATGATGTACTAATTGTGCTATTGAGTGGAAACCATTAGGATAACGGGATACAAAAACGAATATGAGGGAGAAATGGCCGAAATCATCAATTATTCTGATACACCTTTAGGAAATCATTTCATTCGCTCTTATCTCTTTGCAAACTTCATTGACTTTATGATCTTGGCATCGTTATGAGGTTTATCTGGTAAGAGTACAAAGAACTGGGGACAATGTGTTATGTATTTATTGATCCGAATTTATAGGATTTTGAGTTGACATCGGATTCCAGAACAGAAAAAGAAAAGAGGTTCATCATTTTCATACACTGTGTCCGTAAAGTATGGAACAAATTCATTTTTAGCTAAACAGACCATTCTGAGAAATGATCCTGAAACATGTCGATTTTTGATTTTAATTTACCGTATTTTAAAATAACAATCTAATATACAGAGTGAATTACTTTCGAGTAATGACGTCACCGTAATTTTTTTAAATGGAACACCCCGATTTTGTCTCAATTTTCCGATTTCTCTAGCTGAGCTAATTCCAAAAATGTATCACATGTTGATTCCAATTGGTACATTGTGGATAAAAATACAATAGTTTTGTGTGTGCTCATAAAGTAACGCGTAACATTTCTTTATCAATTAAATTAACAATATCATCAAAAATACTTATTGTCTAGCGGCAATAAACAAATAATGACATTTCACAAAAAACTAGACGACTATGTTCTTTTAAATTGATGAGAAATAACTTCTTTCATATTCTGTCAGCTAGGCTACAAGTACCAAACATGTTTGGAAACAGCTCACTTTTATTAATCTAAAAATGTAACAAACTACAAGGTGTTACATTCAAAACAATTGCCGCTAGACAACAAGTATTTTTGATAATATTGTTAGTTTAACTAAAAAAGAATGTTACGCGTTACTTTATGAGCACACACAAAACTATTGTATTTTTGTCCAACCTGTACCAATTGGAATCAACATGTGATACATTTTTGGAATCAGCTCAGCTAGAGTAATCGGAATATTGAGACAAAATGGGGGTGTTCCATTAAAAAAAATGACGGTGACGTCATTACTCGAAAGTAATTCACCCTGTATATTAGATTATTATTTAAAATTCGGTAAATTAAAATCAAAAATCGACGTGTTTCAGGATTATTCCTTAAAATGGTCTGTTTAGCTAAAAATGTATTTGTACCATACTTTACGGACACAGTGTAGAGTTGACATCGGATTCCAGAACAATCTCCTTTGAAAAGAGGTTCATCAATTTTTATACAGGGTGGCCATTTGAAAACGAAACAGACGAGATTACAGACGAAATAAAGTTTTTCGATAGAAATGCTCGGACAGGTCGATTTCTGTTTCGAGGGGGACGCATAGCGCTTCAACCCTTGCTGCTACAACCCCCACCCCCAATTTTTGAATAGGGAAGATGGGGTGAGTGATACCTCAATTTAAAGGTATTTTTATACTGATTTCAGCACAGTAATTGTTTTTTCATTTTATGCATTAGTTCTCGAAATATTCATGCGTTAGTTAGTTAGGAAGGAAGCCACAGTCATGGTTGTTTCGAAGCTCAAAATGTCGACACTACAAGTGCCATGAAAACACCACTTCATTTTCAAATACTTAGTTAAGAATATTTCGAGAACTAATGCATAAAATGAAAAAACAATTACTGTGCTGAAATCAGTATAAAAATACCTTTCAAATGAGGTATCACTCACCCCATCTTCCCTATTCAAAAATTGGGGGTGGGGGTTGTAGCAGCAAGGGTTGAAGCGCTATGCGTCCGTAACCTACATCTTAAGTTGTCCCCCTCGAAACAGAAATCGACCTGTCCGAGCATTTCTATCGAAAAACTTTATTTCGTCTGTAATCTCGTCTGTTTCGTTTTCAAATGGCCACCCTGTATATCCAAGAATATTGGAAATTTTCCATTATGTTAAAAAAGGATAATTATCAAATATTTCAAAAAATTTAGAGTTGTCATAGACACATATCAATCGTGTAATATTTTGTCCAGAATTCAAAACCTGTCCAGGGAAAATTTCTATAGAAATATCATCACAATAATTCATTTCGAGTTGATTGATTCAATCTCGAATACTGAAACCATTTCTGTCTAGAATTACCCAGAAATTGAACGAATAGAAATATTATATTTCCATAAAACGGAAGATCCAACAATATGCACATTTATTTTAATGAATAATTGTAATATAATAAATCTTGTTTAGCTTCTGTTCGGAGATTAGTCAAGAAATAATTCCTCGGAATTCATAATTAATCATCTGAATCGGTTGAGATTTATACATTGCTTCAAAGGCTCTGGAATTCATTTTGTAAGTCCTTCGTTTTTGTTTAACCCCACGTTTAAACCAAGAGATTTCAGTATTAAATGAATTCAGGAAAGAAAAACTTAAGTCATATTTCTCGGAGAGCTAGACTGATCCATAAATTTATTGGACAGATACCGATGTGGTGAAGGCGCCTCTTTATTCTCGGGAACACTGGAAACTTCAACATTCGGAATATATTAAATGACAGTTATTCTATTTCACTTTTTGATTTATACAGGGTGTTTCCTAAACATGCGGCAAAAATTCAGGGGGTTGTTCCTTGGACTATTCTAAGAATATTTTGTCCTTTGATGATTTTTGAAAAACCTATTTGTTTCGAAGATATAGGGGAAACAAAATTTCAGATAATAACATTTTATTATGAAAAATTACATGAAAATTCAACTCAACCTACAAAAACTGTTGAAAATGACCACCTCTAGCCAGCATACAAGCATCCAATCTTCTCCTCATTGACTGCCGAACCCTTTCAAAAACACCAGGATCATTTCTTATTAAGTTACACCCAGCAATGATCCGATTTCGCAAGTCTTCCACATTTTCTACTGGAGTGGTATAAACTAATGATTTTTAGTCAAAAAACTGGCCGTTTTTAGTAATTGGAATAAATTGTACCTACTTAGTAAACACAGTGCGGTACGCATTTTTATTTAAACTATTATTAATTTTAAAGATATGAAAAATGTTCGCCCTGTATCTTCGAAACAAAGAGGTTTTTCAAAAATCATCCAAGGACAAAACATGCTTAAAATAGTCCAAGGAACAACCCCCTGAATTTTTGCCGCATGTTTAGGAAACACCCTGTATAATTGTTTCGCTACATAATAGCGTCTTCTGATTTTACAAATTTGAATAACTGAAATGTTTGAAACTAAAGGGGTTTCCAATATGAGGTTTCATTTTGAACAGCCCGCTATTTGGCCAGCTGTCACATTTGAAGCTGTCACAATTCGATATTTGTCAAGTTAAAACTATACCACTACTAAAACCTCAGAGTAATAAACATAGATAAAGAGAGCATATGTCAATTTCAGTAAGCAAATTTTGTCCCCAACATGAATTATCAAATTTGACGTGAAGCGCGCGGAAATGAAAACATATCAGTGAAACGATATTTCACTCAAATCTCGAGTTTCTCCACAAAGAACGCTCTTCTTATGTCCCATAGTGATTCAACGTTTAATATTAACTCCAAATATATTGAAATAAATATCTAAATATATCAGGAATTCGAAAAACAAACTTCAATCGCGCCAAACGACGTGAAACAACCGATGACACTAGGAGAGCAAAAGTTGCCAAACCTTGGATTTCAGCAGGTAGATACAGAAAATAATAAATATTCTGCTTATTTTAAATTCGACAATTAGGAAAAATATCGGATTTCAAATATTCAAATTTGCATATTTAATCGGGAATCACTCAAATAAATATATTCTGTTCAATATAATATACATTCATAACGATATAATAAAATTGTGGATTTGAAAATATATCACACTCCGACAACGTAATCTAACCATGTTGGGGACATGTAAAAATGTTCTATGTTTATTACTCTATGACGAAAACCCAGGTTTGTTGATTGCTTGTCGATCTTGAAAAATATTTTTATGTCGGAATTGGGAGATATTAACGAAAACAAAAAAATCGCAACTTTGCAAGAAGAGTTTCCTGACCGTGTTATTCTTTGAGAAGAAAAACTACTGAAACGAAATTGTTGCCTGCTTTTAAACAAAAACAAGTAAATGAAGAAGGAATTTGGCAAGTTTTTAAAATAATTTTGTCATACATAAATTGTGGAATTCGATAGTTGCTTGCAAATTTATATTAGAAATTCACTATTCTTTTCTTCATATACCAACTTTCAAATGATACTTACTCTTATTCAACATCTAATACAATATAGTTTTGTTTTTTTCTTGCATATCATATACCTACCTGCTTTATAAATTTAAATCAAACTTGATCAATGTAGAAGAAATTGACGAAAAATTAAGTAAGGTGATAAATTTGAAAAAACACAAGAAATCAATATCTCGGAAACCATTGATTTTCGGTTACAAATAAATATAGCTCAACCTACAGCAAATGTAATTCCCAATGGAAATAAGTTGAAAGATAAAAACCTGAATGATCATCTGCTGTATATGAACACAACAACAAATATAGAAGCAGAGAATTCCGCCTAGAATTGTTAAATTCAAGCCTACGCATCACCAGAGTGAAAAATTATGATTAATTTCAGAGGACATGTTCCTCATATTGGAAAAGCGTGCTCTTAATGGTCCATACCCTTTCCTCCGCATTTTTTTCCATATCTGCGGTCTTGATTACACTTTCAGGCCTCTAGCCACGGCAATTAATGGCTCGGCTCCTGCATACAGAATATTTAAGGGAAATTAGCTGTTTTGATGGGCGCTTGAACACATGCTGTCATGTTTACAAAATGCCGTCAAAATGAAGAATGCTCTTAGTGCTTTTCTCCTATGAATTAATTTTTGAAATATTGCGGTTTAGGGTGCATACCCCTTTCCCTTCGTGTGTTCCAATTACGAGGCGTGTACATAAAGAAAAAGTGCTCATTTTTATATATTTGAAAGAATCGGGTGGTTTATCACACCAGAAATGGAAGAATTATTAGGAAAATGATTAACACAATTTTTATTCTTCATTCAGATTTTGGTTGTGAAAACATAGGAAGTATAAAACTTCTTTTAATCATGATAAACTACTAATTAGTACCTAACGACTGAAAGGGTCCAATATTAGGAAAATGTCCGAATACCTCATTTTTAAAGAGAAGAGCACAAAATTTTAACTGTAGATACGCCATTTTGGCTGTAGGTATTAATTAGACATTGATTGACATATGACAGCATGACAGGTGACATATTGTGACATAGGCTAGCTATTCGGGAAATAATGTAACCTTGATCTATGAATTCAAAATAATTGAACTACTTAAGCACGTAGGTTATTGCATGATTTGATTGTTGAAAATAATTTAGTGTACAAGTACAAGGTATCCACATTTGGATTATTCACTACTTCTCACCAGAGTCGACGTTGGGGGTGAAAATTTGAAGCGATCTATTCAGGCGCCTCTATTTGAGGGGCGGCAATTCAGCCCAGTTTCCTGGCCGCCTAATCATCCTTGATTCTAAAAAACGTTAAACGTTAAAATGTTGCGTTTGGCAACATTTCCTGCAAAAAAAATCTCCAAACCGTCTTTACAAATTAGCTGCCTGTATAATAAGCAGCCCAACCAATATGAACAGAATTCCCTATTATCCTCATCGAAAGAGGAATAAAATCATTATGTATTCCACAAAGCGAAAAATAATACTACCACCGCTGTCGAATTATTTGAAAGCCGATGTTCACACATTTATTTGGAAATTCATACGATTTTGCATAGTACCTACCGTAGTATAAGGAATTCTTCATACTATAGTACTGTCATAGTATACAGAATTATTTATACTATGGTATTACAATGCGTTTAAGAACTAGTGAGATATATGGCTTAGGTAGGAGAAGTGTGACTGCATATTTAGCTCTAATGAAGGTGATTTGTCTATTTTCACAGTTTTGACATATCTGCCTCAAAATTATTAGGTAAACAGAAAAAGAAAAATTTTTCATGAAATATTTCATTTTTTTTGCGATTCAATCGTTACTTGTGTGGCACATAGCGCCGTCTTGTTAACAATAAACGTCATCCACATAGATATCTTCGAATTCCGAATGAGTTAGAAAAAATGAATGGCACATTTTCAGGCTCGATTTTTGAGAGAATTAATTTGGTGAAAACCGCAACTTTATAAATTCAACTGTTTTCAAGCTATAAGAGAAAATTGGAGAATGGCGTGAAATGGAAAGTTTTAAAACACCATTCTTCAGAAACGCAATGCAACTCGAGAACGCATCAAGAAACCTTTGATCTGATTTCTGATTATTATTTTAAAAAAAGAGATCTGGGGTCTTTGAAGATTTTTTCACTAGGTCTTATAGTTTTCGTTATCGAGATGAATTTGGGACATCCTGTATATTATACTATTCTTCAAACAAAATATTAGTTTTATTGATCAAATTCATATCCATTCCTTGTGTCTAACGTATGAAAATTCACACTAACTTTCGCATTCATTTTCTAACAGCGTGAAAAACGAATTTCCATACTTTCATTCTCGACTCCTGAAGTGAATTGAAAAACTTCAGCTAATGAATTCAGGTTTATCCGTATCTGCATCGCTGTATCATCCATCCAAATAATTTCTCATTTTCTAATTTCTTCCTCTGAGTAATAACACTTCGAAACATCTCATAAGAATGTTATGAAGCTCTAATGTTTCATAGCCTATTTCCTTTTCGTAAAATTAGGACCCAGGTGCGCTTTCATCGTGAAACATTTTAATTAATTAAGGTTCAGAATGTATTTAAAGTCCGAGAAATACTACAGTAACTCATGTTTGAATTGATATTTATACTAAGTGAAACCTCATTCATTTCTGTACGGACTGGTTTTTTGGTATATGGTTTCCATGCAGAATGCTATTTGGGTGGTAGGTGCAATAAATAATTTGAAATTACCATTAGCAGAAGGCAATTATGAAGGCTTAGAACAGTACGAAACTGGTCATTTCGGAACACCGCCTATTTGATCTGGAAAGCATATATGATATACAGAGTGAGCTTCAACCCTTGTGGTAATTTACAAAATATGCCATTTTCCAGTATAAAAAATATATTGTCCTATTCATTAACATAATCACTTTCAAGAACGATAAACATTTATTCTTTCTAAATATGCAGAAGAAAAACTATAAAAGCACTAATAATGCACATACACATCGACAAAAAACATATAAAATCTCTACGAAGTTTGTGGTTCATGTTCTCTTTGAACCCTTTGACCGATTTTCGCATTTTTTTCTAATTGTAGCTTGATTCTTTGGAAACATAACTCTCTAGATGCTGTAAAACCGAGACACTAGCTGCTGACAGGATACTGTCGGTGCAAATACCTCATAGCTCATATCCAATTATATTGTTAGAGCGATAAAATGCATTAATTTAGTTCTCTATAGTTTAGAGAAGAAGTCAAAACTACAAAATCATGAGTTACAGGAATGACTATATAATACAAACAAAAATCCAACCTACCTTAAGACTACGAGAATAATCAGACAAATTGAATAAATTAGGACATGAAAACAAAATGTGCTTGATCTAGATTACTCGATTAGGAGAGTGAAAGTGAATGTTCCTATTAATCAAAACATGCACTCTTTCAATTAATACCAGAACCTTATCTGAATTGGCTATCACTAAAACTATCATACAATTTCAATTCTTCACAACTTGCTCTGTTTTTCAGTCAGCATTTCCCTCACTAATCGCACGGCATCCAAAGAAGTTCCTGGAGCGAAAGTGATTCCCTGTCCTCCATGTCCATAGTTATGAACAATTTTCATAGTTTTCGATTGCACACATCTATATTCCTTCTCCACTCTTGTTGGAACTCGGTAGGGTCGTAGACCTACTCTACGTTCGACAATCTGACCTTTCTTCAAACTGGGAATCATATTTGTGCATCTTTCTTCCATTGATAGGGCATCGTAACGGTTGACAGATGTGTTATATGACTCGTATTGTCTACAACCTCCCAATATGACTGTATCGAAACTTGGCACGACGTAGGTGTCCCACTCACCAAAAACGAATTCTTCAATCCATGGTGCTCTCATCTGTGGAAAAAAGAAATACGTTAATAATATAATCTATGAAGGGAGGAAGCTGTTCAATATTGATTGCTTATGAACAAATGAAGAGCCTCTGAAACATATATTAAAAATTAGTATCAGATATTGTGTGGTTCAAAACAGCACAAAAAGCCTGATCTATACAACCACCAAAACATACCAGAAAATCTGCAAATATGGGAGGAAAGGCCACTGTATAGTGTACCTATACTCTTCCAATAATGATGAGGTAGTTTTATTCTAATTCACCCTGAACTTCTTACTTTCTGGTTCATTAAGTAGGTATCAAAGTACTTTATATTGCAAACAGAACATATAGGTTCTCTTCATTTTACTAAATTATTATCTAGGTAAAACTCGCTGGATAGAAAACGTTGAATCAAATTGCATAACAATAATGCGAAAATGCATTTGCATATTCCTTAATATATCCCAAATTTTTAACAAAATTTGACATACGGGTCTGTTATAAAGGGTGTTTTTTTTAGAGCTATAGAACTTTAAATTGCAATAAAACAACGATGGATTATTCGATTGACATGAATTCTATATATCCGCAAGATAATCTTGTGGCATTACATTTTAAATATGATTTCTGGCATATGACCGCCACGGCTGGCTCGGATGTAGTCCGATCTGGACATCCAATTCCTGTGCTCGATGGCGGATACTCATTCATTGCTACGCTCTACAGCAGCAATAGCTTCTTCTGTATGCACCGTACGGCGTCTCTGGGGATGCGAGTTATCAATAAGAGTAAACGTAGTGCGAAAACGTTCCATGGTTAATCGAATTAACTGCTCTGATGGACGATTTTGTCGACGATTAAATGGACGTAGTGCGCGATACGTATTCCGCACAGAACCATTATTTTCGAAATAAAATTGCACTATTTGCAAGCGTTGTTCAGGCGTGAGTCTATTCATGATGAATTGCCAAACCAAACTGAGAATAAATCACTTGACAGCTGTTAAATCGGTCGCCATCTTGAACAGTAATGCCAACTTAAAGTTATAGACCTCGAAAAAAAACACCCTTTACAAGATAAAAAAAACCTAATCAACAGCTATTACCTGATTCTGACATCTTATATCCCTAACAGATACTATTTTATCTTCCGCTAGATATCCGCTAGAATAAGAGTTCACTCAAACTACCTCATATAAAACCTCTATATGGAAAAGGAACCCACATCAAGGGACTGAAGGAAACATAGCCTAAAAATCTTCCACAACAGGAAAATAGTGCAAAACTAGTACTTAGTACCTGCACGCGTGGATTGTACATACATAATATATTGAGCAATAAATTATAAAAAAAATTATTGATATAACTCACGACTGAAACTTGTCCCCTCAGAGGAAAGAGAGCCTTATCTTCACATAAAGTCTTTGCGCCAATACCTGTGCAGTTAACCACTACATCAAAATCGTTTCGAACTTCGGCGAATGACTTTATTCTCCTCCTCTCCACGTTTACACCTAGATCTTTCATAACAATTTCTGACCACCTCAAGTATCTGGTAGGATCTGTCTGTAGAGTTGTGAAGTAGCAACCATACTTCCAGCCTCCAGGATACATATCCATTTCATCCTTAGTAGCTGATCTGTATAGTGGTACAATTTTCTCTAGCATCGGATTCTGTAAATCGAATTTTCACTTCAAAAGTTCAGGTGTCACTTTTGGAAATGATGTGAAATAAGTAAGTTAGCATTTTACATCATTTTATCATCCTATAGTATTTCAGGGCAGTGTTGACATTTAGGTATAACTTTCGTACTGAATTTCATGAAATTAGCGTCAGAGTTTGTGAAAAAACTTTTAACGAACAATTGTGAAATTTCGAAGGAAATTTAGCTATCTTTTTTCAAATTACAACAATCCTTATTGTTGGAATTGAAAAACTGAATGTTCAATGTTTAATGTCTTATTTTCAATGTTTGATATTCAACGTTTTATGTTTCTTGTTTGTAGTTCAATGTTTTATATTCAATGGTCAATGTTTAAAGTTCATTGTTTAATGTTTTTTATCTGGTTTCTTAAGTTATCAATCTGATTTTTTGTTTAAGGAGAAATCTCGTTTGATATTTCCAGAAATTGATCAGAACGGATAATTTACCTCAACAATATGTGGATGATCCTTGGAAAAGACATACCCTGACAATTGTCTTACACCTGCCTTTTGAGAGTTAGGTGAGAGCCGGATATTATTCCAGTAATTGTAGGAATCATCAAGCCATTTTCTGAAAGCATCTTAGTATTAATGGTATTCTTCAGGCTGTGTATAAAAAAAATATGTAAAATAATCAAAAAGAATGGGAATCAGTGAAAAAATCTCAATGGATATCATATAATAAAGAAGTACTTTCCCAGAATTTTCAAACAATCAAATTTGAAAATCTTCCAAAAAAATACATAGGTACCCACTCCCAAAAATTGTAAAATTTTGTAGAATTTGGAATCTAGGAAACCGATATACTATCTAGAATTGAAAACATGTAGAGCTTTAGTGATTCTGATCAAAATATTCCATCCTATTATATGAATTAGTCTGATAGTTTTGAATGAATAAATTTTTGAATTTTTTTTGTGATTTCCTAATGAACCACCACCTCTCCATAATGATACTTTTGATACTATTTTTTGTGTTGAAAGACAAAATAATAAACCAGAGTATAAAATTTTCTGAATTTATTTCTATTATAGGTAGATTCCATCAAAGAATTCACTCAAAATAGTTTGGTATCGCTTCCAATCGAAAAATATCAATTATATTCAAATGATGATGCAAGTAATCAAGAATTATTCAACTGGCTTAATTACGAACCTTGTTCTTTGCTCGGTTTCAGCCAGATTTCCGCCTTCTGGTGAAAATATTCCAGCAGCGACAAAGCTTGTCGTTTCATTCTGAAACTTCTCAGAAATTATATGCACTGAAGCATTTCGAAATTCCTTCTTAAGTTCAATGACGGTTGTCGACCCAACAACACCAGCACCCAAAACTGCAATCTTCAAATCGCTCATTTTCTCAGCGAACAATACAAAGTTTCTGTTTTTGAATAACTGAAACTGACACTTATATCTCGACTTTCATTCACTTAATAATCAAAGTTATTTTTATTCTGCTCCTCTGAAGAAATAATAATTACCATAGTCGTCTCAGATAAAGAATACTCAAATTTTTAGGAGTAATTATAATTGAAACGGATTTGTATCGTACTGAACAATTTATATATTTTTTTCTATTTTCAAATTGTATTATCCCGTTGGAAAACCCTATAGATCTTCAAATTCACTAGAACAATATTTGGCAACCAGAAGAAGCTCAAATATAGAATCCTGGTGTATTCTGAAATCATACCGAAAGGTCTTTTGCAGAACAACCAAGTTGGCTGAATAATATTTTGCAGACTATATTTCCTGTTACAAAACAAATAATAGTCGAGTTATTCGAATTATTTTCAATGTACAAATTTTTATTTTTCTTCTTTTAGTGAAGTCGAGCGATGACTCCAACAAATTTTATCCTTCTGGGGTTTTTCTTATTTCATACATTAAGATACCTAATAATAATTGAAAATAAACGAGCATTTTTTGTGCTATTCTCGATTATCAGATTAATACCTATACATATTATGGCGCACACTGTACAAAATAGAAATAAATAAATTGAATCACGCCAAAAGCCTTACGCCACTGGAAACGGGAGATACTCTATAATTGTAAAGAAATGATAACTAGAAGTTAACTCCATAATAAAGAAGGTGATAACTATTTTGGGACATGAAATGAATAATTAATATAAAGATTAGTAATGGAATATGAGAACCTCTTAGGTATATTTATCTCCTTCTCCTATACCCTCTATAGGTATTGATAATAAAATTGTTCTTTCATTAAAAAAAATATTAAATTGGTGATAGTTAGGTATCACTTATTCGAGATGATTCCGAAATGTGAAGCAATTATTTCAGGAGTGAAGAAAACTTCCCTCGATAAATCTAAAAATTCAAAGTAGTAAATGTAAATAAATTATTCTGGTTCTGTCAAATAATACTCAAAATTTAAATGGACTATTCCTCCTTTCGAAAGTTATTTATGAAAAACCGGTTCTCGTTAGGCATCTTCTGAGGGTTGTAACACCCTTAATAAGCAAGTTTGCACATAAAATCATAGAAAAAACCTTTTTAAATTATTGCTTGACATTTCCTACTCACCTGGTATATTTGATTCAGGATTTATTATGCTAACAGGAATTCTCTATCATCACATTTTTACAATTGTTCAAAGACTTTGAATGCGATTTCGATCTTTGATCAGATTTCTACATTGATATCAATTTAAATATTCCTAAATTCGTTCAAAATATAGACAAATTTGCCATCATTTGGATGGAAACATGACCTTTATTTCTAATGAGAGTTCATTTTATCGAAAGGTCACAAGGCTCATAATATTATCACAATATGCCCTCTTCAATATATATTATGTCTAGTACGTACCAAATTATAAATTTGATGTTATTTTGGAAAACGCTAAAAGACTAGATATACACATTTGTTAATTCAACAAAAATCTTGTAGACTATATATAATCACCACTATAAGTCAGAACTTTTATGAATGTGAACGAATCGCGGTCAATATTTGGAGATCAATTATACATAGATTAAACAATACATAAGTGGGTACCTATTGTTTTAAAACATGAAAAAATCAAATATATTCAATTGCAAATTTTCATCTTGATCGAAGCTGCAGTTTTGAAATGAACAGGAAAACAACATTATCGCTCAGTCTACCTACGGAACCCCTAGTGGTATTATGCCCATTAACAAGCTCAACTGCGATATTCGAGATTCGAACATATCCCAAAATTTTCCAGTTTCTATGACTTCTCGTTCCGGAGTTAGCGAGTGTAATTCTGTTATCTGTGATAATCATGTTCACGGCCAGCCGGACGCACAAAATTGAATTTAAGAACGAATTCGTCATCATCTGCGATTCGAACGTTATCGGTTGAGACCAATCCCGGCTCAAAATACTAAATTTACAGACAATGATATTCAGAGGACAACAGATTTGCCTTTAAAAAATCACCATACACAAAAACCTAATTATGATTCATCTTCATACACTGCGCAAAAAAATTAACGCACATTATGGAAATCTCAAATTTTTTCTATAACTCAAGGTGTTCTCAATGATAATTATTTTTATCAGAATTATGCATGCATATGTTATCCACTTTCAACGATTTTCTTCGATAGAGATGTTTTTTCCCAGCAGGAATAAAAAAATATGAGATTATGAGATTTTGAATGTATTGGCTCCATTCTGAAATCAGTTGTTCTCGATCGATTCTAGTGATCAATAGTTTTTCTTTGGTTTAATTTTCTACACTCGATCGCTATGCAACGCGAAACACGCAATTTGACCCAAGAGGAATGTGCCCAAGCGGTAGTTTTGCGAGAAGAAAGGTGGACATACACAAGAATTGCAGAAAGGTTTGGATTTTCCCATACAAGTGTGTCCAGAATGTTGCAGCGATTCAGGGAGACAGGTATGAATGTCCGAAGACCAGGACAGGGTAGACCACGGGTAACAACTGCCATTCAAGAACGTTCCTTGAGAGTTTCTTCGTTGAGACAACGGTTTTCAACCGCTCGCCTCCTTCAAAATAAGTTTGAGCAAACTCATGGGGTGCAAATTAGCACTCAGACAATAAAAAATCGCCTCAGAGAATATGATTTAAGGCCTCGTGTCGCGGCAAGGAACCCAGCTCTTACCCCAGCCCATCCAAGGGCGCGTTTGGATTTTGCGAGAGAGCATATCCATTGGAAAGAGGCTGATTGGGAAAGAGTTCTCTTCACAGATGAGTCTAGATTCTGCCTCTACCATTGTGATCGACGTTCCCTTGTATACAGACGTCCACATGAAAGATATGCTCAGTGCAATTTCCTGAATACAACTGGTTTCGGGGGAGGATCGATTATGGTATGGGGTGGAATATCTTTGACTACTCGCACAGACCTAGTGGTCGTTGATAATGGAGCTATGAATGCTGATAGGTATATAAGGAACATTCTTGAAGAGCATGTAGTGCCATTTGCGCATATATTGGTGAAAATTTCATTTTTATGAACGATAATACCAGACCCCATAGTGCGCGCATCGTTCAGGAGTACCTTGAAGAGGTTGAAGTCTCTCGAATGGAATGGCCAGCAAGAAGTCCAGATCTCAATCCGATTGAGCAGGTTTGGGACAACCTCAATAAAAGGCTGAGAAGTTCAGAAAATCATCCAGCTACTCTCAATGACTTAGGAATCCAACTCAGAGAAATCTGGGAAGGATTAGATCAGAACATTTTAATATCACTCATTTTGAGTATGTTGCCGAGCTGTAATTAACGCAAGGGGTGGAAATACCAAGTATTGAATCACTTATCAGCATTCCAGTATTTTGAAAATTGTTTATTTCTCTTCTTTCACATAAGATTCGGTGAAATCCCGAATTTTTCTTCCATTCAATGTGTCTTGTTTCGTTCAAAACCTTCCCGAGAAAACATAAAAAATAAGTTATAAAGTCAATGTAGAGTTAACTCATCAAAATTGAGATTTTCAGAATGTGCGTTAATTTTTTTGCGCCGTGTATTTGAGGTAAAATTATTAAAGACGTAATGAAAGGTTTAATAAGATTAATTTGAAAATTAACGGGTGAAATATAATCAAATTCTTACCTCTCCTTTAGATTTCCCCTTTAATAAACCGAGGAAAACATAATTTCCACCAACATTAACTAACTGGTAAAGCGAATAAAACTGCATGTTCCTCATTCAGCGCATTCATCGTAGAATTTTATACTAACATCCCCGACAAGTGCATATCTACTCAGAAAATTGACCTTAATTCCTGGCGAGAAGATCCTTCACAGGAGCGATCTCTCGTTTGCAGTATAAATAGAGCCCTTTCACACATCAAATTGTCGAGAAAACTACCTCGTCAATTAGAAAACATGTCATCAAGTCGGGTGTTACCGTTAGACGAG
The DNA here is from genome assembly GCF_914767665.1 of Harmonia axyridis. Classification (NCBI taxonomy): domain Eukaryota; kingdom Metazoa; phylum Arthropoda; class Insecta; order Coleoptera; family Coccinellidae; genus Harmonia; species Harmonia axyridis. The sequence goes on from NC_059503.1 coordinate 14,776,063, forward strand.
TGGGAATAGAACTCAAGCGTTTTAATTAAATTTCCTAAATATCCCAGAGATCTCAGGAAGATTTGAGACAGCGTACGTCAAATTTATCAGTATCAATCATTTACAAGTTCAATTTCAAATCTTATCGTATGCAATTTTTGAACTTTGAACCGGGAATGGTCTCAAACTATAAGGCCGTCCGTAAAAACAATAACTCTGAAAGGGAAAGACCTGAAAACTTGAAAAAATGCCGCGTTTTAGTTCTTTACTGGACTAAATCCAACCCAACTTGATGTTCTCAAACTATGAGGCCGTCCATAAACATAAGTGGTTCGCAAGGATGCAATTGGCGCATAAATAAAAGAGCTCTCAACTCAAAAGCTACCTACTTCACGTCAATGCTTTTCTGATTTTTTCTTCTGTATGCTTGAACCATTCGAATCTACTTTTCATAGTCTGAATAGGTAGGTTTATAAAAAGTTACAACCAGAATAAAATAGAAGTGTTCTTATCTAATTTAGTAATTACTCATTACCTAAGATCATTAAGTATAGGGTGTTTTTTTTTCGAGGTATATAACTTTAAGTTGGCATTACTGTTCAAGATGGCGACAGCTGTCAAGTGGTTTATTCTCAGTTTGGTTTGGCAATTCATCATGAATAGACTCACGCCTGAACAACGCTTGCAAATATTGCAATTTTATTTCGAAAATAATGGTTCTGTGCGGAATACGTATCGCGCACTACGTTCATTAGCGATGAAGCGCACTTCTGGTTGAATGGCTACGTCAACAAACAAAACTGCCGTATTTGGAGTGAAGATTATCCTCAAGTGTATGTCGAAACACCATTACATCCAGAGAAACTGACTGTTTGGTGCGCTTTATGGGCTGGTGGAATCATTGGTCCGTACTTCTTCGAAAACGATGATGGCCAGAACGTTACAGTCAACGATGATCAGTATAGAGCCATGATTACTAACTTTTTCATTCCTGAATTGAACAACCATGATGTCCAGGAGGTGTGGTTCCAACAAGACGGCGTAACATGTCACACAGCTCGTGCCACAATCGATTTATTGAAAGACCCGTTTGGTGACCGCCTAATTTCACGTTTTGGACCTGTGAATTTGCCTCCAAGATCTTGAGATTTAACACCACTAGACTACTTTCTGTGGGGCTATGTAAAGTCATTGGTCTATGCGGATAAGCCACAAACCCTTGACCATTTGGAAGACAACATTCGCCGTGTTATTGACGATATACGGCCACAAATGTTGGAAAAAGTCATCGAAAATTGGACGTCCAGATTGGACTACATCCGAGCCAGCCGTGGCGGTCATATGCCATAAATCATATTTAAAATGTAATGCCACAAGATTATCTTGCGGATAAATAAAATTCATGTCAATCGAATAATTCATCGTTGTTTTATTGCAATTTAAAGTTCTATAGCTCTAAAAAAAACACCCTTTATAAGAGCTCTCAACTCAAAAGCTCCCAACTTCACGTCAGTGCTTTTCTGATTTTTTCATCTGTATTCGTGAACCATTCGAATCTATTGTTCATCGTCTGAATAGGTAGGCAAGTATATAAAAAGTTGCAACTCTTCAAGACCCAGAATTGAATAGAAGTGTTCTAATCTAATAATTATTAATCAAGTGAATGCCTAACATCATTAAGTATTATGATCTAATAGAAAGCAACAATAATCGAAAAAATTTAGATATTCCACAAGATGCTTCCTTTACTGAAACAAATGGAGAGAGGAATATAGGAAAAACAACAGCAGTAACAAAATAGTAGTAGTGGATATCGAAAAACGAAACTTATTAGAATATATGGATTTCACCACTAGAGTCTCTACTATCGTCTCCCTCTATATTCTCATCTAAACTTTTATAGACATCAATACTCATGAGTGTACCTACATACGAGAAAATATTTTGAATAAGAATCCACCTGACTTGAAACATGATTTATCGCAATGTTTTCATTAGAAACGTATAAGATTCTGAAAGTTTTGGACATATTCAATTATGTTATATTCTTGCGATTGAAATAATATTAAATTTTTCAATCTGAAAATTATCAACAAGTTTATATTCAGAATAAAACACCAGAAATAATTTTTTTAATTATTCACTGATGGAATAATTATATCAAAAAGCAAAAAACCTAAGGATGAAAATTTTCAGAAATTTGTATTTTTGCAGAAGTGTTGTACAACTTTCAAAAGTATTATCTATTCTTCTATTTATTATGAGCAAGATGCATTATTACTATTTGTCGAATAATAATATTCATTATAGCAAACGTCAAACGTGAACTCACAAAAGTGGGTTTCCCACAAGGTCTGTAGATTAGTCTAAATCTATAAACCTTAGGTTTCCCACAAGTCTAGGGTTTTAGGCATTCCTTTTTGTAACTTTAAAACATTGAGATCAAGAGTAGCTATCTAGATAATATTCAATTTTTCAAGGAAAATGCATGTGCATTTTTTAGGTATTCAATATCTGATCTAATTAGATGCACCCTGGGTTGATCATGCGATGCAGAGCGTTGACTCCAACATTAAAGAGAGAAAGGTTGAGTCTTCGTTCACGTAACCATGAAGATATAACAAAAAGTTCGAATTTCAACCAATGGTAGAAAAGTATTGATTGGTTCAATAAGTAGAACCAATCAAAACTATGTTGTGCCTCCAGCCAGAAGTATCTCACTCTTATATTGGACTCGAATTATCTCTCTCTACGCTCTATCTACATGTTATTAGATCATTGTTGTTAATACATAAATTACTATTAAATTAGCAACTCCTGTCAAGAGAAATAATTACTGTCATTTGTCTTAAGTTGTTCCTGTCAAATGAAATATGGCATGAAGAAATTATAATAAATTCATGACGAGAGGGCACAAAAAAACACATTCACCTAAAAAAGGTGTGAAATATTTGTCTCTGTGATGGATTATGTCCTAAAAAAATTATTGAAAATAAATTTTTTTTTTTGGCGTACCTTGATCTGTGATCACTTTTCTATGCTTATTATTGTTTGACAGCATCATACATCAGTTTACTTTACAAGTATTGAGAGGTTATGCTGTTTTCTAATAACAAAAATTGAATTAAATTGTTAGAATACATATAGATCATAAGAATTTAAAAATAAATCTAATAATAAGCCATGGCTGATGCTGCGGCTAGGCAGCTGCAATATGAGTACAAAGCGGTAAGTTAGGAATTCAAACCAAACACAAACGTTTGGTAGCGTTGAGGCCGTTTCTCAAATTTTCTGAATATTAATGTTATTTTAGAACTCTAATCTTGTATTGCAAGCTGATGTTAGACTTATCGAAAGAAGAAGTAGAGATGAAGCCACAGGAGAGGTCATGTCTCTTGTGGGCAAATTGTCCGGAACAAAAATGGGGGACAAAGCTCAAAGAAGTAGACCAGGAAAAGCTGAAGAACGTAAAGCAAAGTTAGTTTACACAAATTTTTAAATGAGCGCAAAATTTACTGAAAATACTTTTCAGGCGACAAAAAAGAGATGAAGCTCAGTATGATTTTACAAGAATGAAAGGAGCCACTCTTTTATCTGAGGGTGTGGATGAAATGGTTGGAATAATTTATAGACCTAAAACACAAGAAACAAGGCAAACATATGAAGTGTTACTTAGCTTCTTACAAGAAGCATTAGGAGATCAGCCAAGAGATATTTTATGTGGTGCCGCAGATGAAGTATTAACTGTGCTTAAAAATGAGAAACTGAAAGAAAGAGAAAAGAAAAAGGAAACAGAAATATTATTGGGTAATTGATATTTACAATCATTTCCTTATTTCTCAGGTCAGCAGACTAAAGCACATAAGTCTAAAATTAATGAATTTTTTTCAATGCTAAGATTCATTATTTTGTTCATTTGTTGTCTGAAGCACATAAGTAGCCATTCTCAACTTCCATGTATTTCATTCAATTTTGATTTATCAGTTCATTAAAGAACTTAAAAAAATACCAAACAAATTACTTATGTTAACTTTATGCTTAAGTCTTTCTACCATAGATTATCAGAATCTATTAGATTTTTTCAAAGAGTTATATTCTGATATTGATAAACACGTTTCTGTCCATTTCATGAAAGCATTTAATGTTTAGGATCTATTGCTGATGAACGTTTTGCCCTTTTGGTTAACTTGGGTAAAAAAATAACAGATTTTGGAAATGAAGATATTAAAGCAAGTGCTACTGAAGAAAATATCGATGAGCAGTATGGAATAAATGTGCAGTTTGAAGAATCTGAAGAAGAAGATGATGAAGACGTTTATGGAGAAATAAGAGAAGAAATGGATGATGATGATGGAGAGGAGGCAAGAGAAGATGGTGCCATTCATGCTGAAAATGTAAGTTGATAATATGTAAATAATATCCAAGCTGTAATGAATAAAATCAAATTACAGAACAATAAATTATTGCAAAAGAGAGAAGAGCAAATAGAAGGATCTAAGATCATTGTTTGTAAGTTTTATTGACTGATTGTTCTTTCTAGTTGGGAGTTACAGAAGAAATGAAAAAGGAAAAAAGCTTGCATCCTCTAGATATTGATGCATATTGGTTACAAAGAAAGCTATCTAAAATTTATAATGATGCAATGATTTCACAAGCAAAAGCTGCTGAAGTTTTGAATGTTCTGAGAGATGCAGTAGATGATAGAGAATGTGAAAACCAACTTGTCCTTCTTTTGGGATATGATTGTTTTGATTTCATAAAATTACTGAAAAAACAACGACAAATGAGTAAGTGATATGATAACACAATTTTTGTTGTAAAATGTTCATCAGTTCGATTCTAAGGTATATATCATTCCAGTTTTATATTGCACACTACTGGCAAAATCACAAAGTGACTCCGAGAAAGAGAAAATCAAGAACAAAATGTTGGAGGACCCTCTGCTTACCCGAATTTTGAAAATTCTCGACACAGGCAAAGGTGAAGATGATAGAGATGATGAGGAATCTACCGCTCATTCCTCTCGAAGAAAACATGATTCAAACGATGTAGAGATGACAAGTGCAGCACAAGTGACTGGATCTAGACATCTAATCGATTTAGAAGATCTTGTATTTAATCAAGGGTCTCATTTCATGGCAAACAAAAGGTGTCAGTTGCCAGAGGGATCGTTCAGAAAACAGAGAAAAGGTATGAAGTGTTTTCAAGAGTGAGTCTTTTTTTAAGGAAGTAGAAGTAGTATTTTATTGGATTCAACCTTCTCTGAAAAAAAGATTGTTTTTTGTAGTAATAACTCGATCTTATATTAAACTGTTGGAATTGGAATAAAAATTATTTTTTTCTTTTAGGGTATGAAGAAGTTCATGTTCCTGCCCTGAAACCTAAACCATTTGGTGATAATGAGAAACTCACACCAGTAGAAGAATTACCGAAGTATGTTCAACCAGTTTTTGAAGGTTTCAAATCTTTGAATAGAATTCAAAGTCGACTTTGCAAAAAAACCCTGGAATCAGATGAGAACCTTTTGCTATGTGCGCCAACTGGAGCAGGTAAAACTAATGTTGCTCTTTTATGTATGATGCGAGAAATTGGAAAACATATCAACGTTGACGGTACTATTAACGCTGACGACTTCAAGATCATTTATGTCGCTCCTATGAGATCGCTGGTACAAGAAATGGTGGGAAATTTCGGTAAGAGGCTTGCTAGTTACAATATCACTGTATCAGAATTGACTGGTGATCATCAGTTGACCCATGAACAGATTGCTGCTACACAGGTAAGTTTCTACAAAGATAGCATCTGAAGAATCTCTCATATTCGGTTTTTATATAGGTAATTGTCTGCACTCCTGAGAAATGGGATATTATAACAAGGAAAGGAGGAGAAAAAACATTCACGTCCCTTGTGCGATTGATTATTATTGATGAAATTCATCTTTTGCACGATGAGAGAGGTCCAGTCTTAGAGGCTTTAGTTGCCAGAACTATAAGAATGATTGAGTCTACTCAAGAAGATGTTCGAATGGTCGGTCTTTCCGCCACACTTCCAAACTACCAAGATGTTGCCACATTCTTGAGAGTAAAACCAGATTCGGGTTTATTTTATTTCGATAATAGTTTCAGGCCTGTGGCTTTGGAACAACAGTACATTGGTGTTACTGAAAAGAAAGCACTGAAGAGATATCAGGTAAATTATTCATAAAGTTTGATCATTTTATTTTATAATATCCTTTCCATGGTGTTTGATTGCTGAAGGCATGAAAAATCAAGTACTTTTATTCATTTTTATCACTTATTTCTACATTTGAATTTTATTTTTTTACTTGATGATTATAGAAATTGTCCACATTTTATATTCTCGATCAATAATTCTTGATGAATAATTTGAGACTATTTGCAAATATCAATCATTTTGAATCGTTTCAGGTAATGAATGACATTGTGTATGAAAAAACTATGGAGCACGCTGGTCGTAATCAAGTATTGGTATTTGTCCATTCCCGTAAAGAAACTGGAAAAACAGCAAGAGCAATCAGAGATATGTGTCTAGAAAAAGACACTTTAGGTCAATTTCTCAGAGAAGGCTCTGCATCTATGGAAGTTTTAAGGACAGAAGCAGAACAAGTCAAAAATCAAGAATTGAAGGATTTGCTTCCCTACGGATTCGCCATACATCATGCTGGAATGACAAGAGTTGACAGGACTTTGGTTGAAGATTTGTTCGCAGATAGACACATACAAGTGTTGGTTTCAACAGCCACACTTGCTTGGGGTGTTAACTTACCTGCCCACACAGTTATCATCAAAGGAACACAAATTTACAATCCAGAAAAAGGGCGATGGGTCGAACTAGGTAAGCACAAATATCCGTATTTTCAATTTAGATTTTTGTTGCTTATATTTATGTATTTACATTATTTTCAATAAATAAAACAGGTGCTTTGGATGTGCTTCAAATGCTTGGGAGAGCTGGCAGACCGCAATACGATACTAAAGGAGAAGGTATCCTTATCACAAATCACAGTGAACTGCAATACTACCTATCTTTGTTGAATCAGCAGCTACCCATTGAATCTCAGTTAATTTCGAAACTGCCTGATATGTTGAATGCTGAAATTATACTTGGAACTATCCAAAACATGAAAGATGCAGTAACTTGGTTAGGATATTCTTACCTCTACATAAGAATGTTGAGGCAACCCACCCTGTATGGCATATCACATGATCATCTAAAACAAGATCAGTTGTTGGAACAACATAGAGCTGACCTTATACATACAGCTGCTACACAACTAGATAAGTGAGTAGTTTAATTGAATATTCTCAAACTTTTCCATTTTTTTTGTATAACAACAATATTTAAATTAATCTTTCCATTTTGAATTAGTTTGGAAATAGATAAAATAATATTCACTCTTTGCAGGTGCGGCCTAGCAAAATATGATCGTAAAACCGGACAGTTCCAAGCTACAGAAATCGGTAGAATAGCTTCCCATTATTATTGTACACATGAAACTATGCAAACGTACAATCAATTACTCAAACCAATGCTCAGTGAAATAGAGCTTTTCAGGGTCTTCTCCCTTTCTGGTGAATTCAAAAATATAACAGTTCGTGAGGAAGAAAAATTAGAACTGCAGAAACTGATGGAAAGAGTTCCAATTCCAATCAAGGAAAGTATGGAAGAGCCTAGTGCTAAAGTTAATGTACTTCTTCAAGCATACATAAGCCAATTGAAACTTGAAGGATTTGCCTTAATGTCCGATATGGTTTATGTTACTCAGTCAGCCGCTAGGTTGATGAGAGCTATATTTGAAATCGTTTTGCACAGAGGATGGGCCCAGTTGGCAGATAAATCTCTCGCTTTATGCAAAATGATTGATAAGAGAATGTGGCAATCAATGTCTCCTTTGAGGCAGTTCAGGAAAATGCCAGAAGAAATTGTAAGAAAGATTGAGAAAAAAAATTTCCCTTGGGAAAGACTTTACGATCTAGGTCCTAATGAAATAGGAGAATTGATTCGTGTGCCTAAATTAGGCAAAACCATACACAAATACGTTCATCAGTTCCCCAAACTGGAGTTATCCACGCACATTCAACCAATAACCAGAGCTATGTTAAAAGTGGAATTAACAATCACCCCAGATTTTCAATGGGACGATAAACTACATGGTCAATCTGAAGCGTTTTGGATCCTGGTGGAAGATGTGGATTCTGAAGTGATCTTGCATCACGAATATTTCTTGCTTAAATCAAAGTATTGTCAAGATGAACATCTCGTAAAATTCTTTGTTCCAATCTTTGAACCTCTACCTCCGCAATATTTTTTGAGGATAGTTTCAGACCGTTGGATAGGGGCTGAAACACAATTGCCAATCTCATTCAGGCATTTGATTTTACCAGAAAAGAATTTCCCACCGACGGATCTACTTGATCTCCAACCACTACCCATTACTGCACTCAGAAATGATAAATACGAATCATTGTATAAAAATAAATTTCCACAGTTCAATCCTATCCAGACACAAGTTTTCAATTCGGTTTACAACAGTGATGATAACATTTTCATTGGTGCACCCACTGGTTCTGGTAAAAGTACCATTGCCGAATTTGCTATTTTAAGGTTATTCGAAAAAAATGCAGAGGGTAGATGTGTATATCTTGTACCTAAGGATGCTTTAGCGGAACTGATTTTTGCTGATTGGCATAATAAATTCACTCAATTATTGGGTAAGAAAGTTGTATTACTTACTGGAGAAACAGGCACAGATCTTAAATTATTAGCAAAAGGACAAATTATTATCACAACAGCAGAAAAATGGGATGTTCTCTCCAGACGTTGGAAACAGAGAAAAAATGTGCAAAATATCAATTTGTTCATAGTTGATGAACTGCATTTAGTTGGAGGGCAGGACGGTCCTATTATTGAAGTGGTTTGTTCAAGAATGAGGTATATATCATCGCAAATCGATAAGCCCATAAGAATGATTGCTTTGAGTGCATCTTTAACTGACTACAGAGATGTAGCCGAATGGTTAGGATGCAACACTAATGCTACTTTCAACTTCTTACCAAGTGTTAGGCCAGTACCTCTGGAACTCCATGTGAAAGGCTTCAATATAACACATAACGCTTCCCGATTGATTTCAATGGCTAAACCTGTTTACAATGCCATTTCAAGATACAGTCCGCATAAACCAATTATTATTTATGTTCCTACCCGGAAACAAGCCAGAATAACTGCTATTGATTTGCTAACAAGTGCTTCTGCTGAAGGACAGCCTAACAGGTTCTTCCATGCTGATGAAGAAGACATCAAGCCATTTTTGGACAGGATGTCTGACAAAGTGAGTAAAAAATTGTTTTTTTTTTTTTTTCGGGTTTTTTCCGTTGTCGAAAAAGTAATAATGTGACATTGTGTTAAAATATTACATGTCACAAACCAGAAAGTTTTGACTTCAGGATTATTCAGAATACTCAATTATGCATATAGACGCAAAATTTATATGTGAAAATAATATCACGGCTATCAGACAATTTTTCAAGTCTGGAAAAATTACCTCCTCGAGCGGGACTCGAACCCGCAACCTCCATATCACTAATCCGATACTCTGACCAATCGAGCACCGACTAGAGCACTAGACTAGCATGGTACTAGTGATTCTGAGGTTGCTGGTTCGAGTCTCGCTTGAGGAAGTACTTTTTCCAGAATTGAAAAATTGTCTGATAGCCGTGATATTATTTTCATATATTAACATACAGAGGTTAAAACCATCATTTAAAATTTATATGCCATATTCCTGAAAAATTACATAAATACAAGTTTGAACAAACGCGCATGATTTCATCTCATCCCTTTTCTTTTTTTACCAAATTTCGTAAACACTGCCACCAGTTATGAATTAATCTCGAAAGTCATACTTTTTTTTATCAGATATATCTATTTCCAATTTTTACAGACTTTGAGGGAAACGTTATCACAAGGAGTAGCATATATGCACGAAGGTCTCTCAGCTAGTGACTTGAGATTGGTGGAACAACTATTTGATTCAGGTGCTGTTCAAGTAGCAGTTATAACGAGAGATTTATGTTGGACAGTAAATATATTTGCACATCTGGTTATTATCATGGATGTACAGTACTATGATGGAAAAACCCACACTTACGAAGATTATCCTATTACCGATGTATTACAAATGGTAGGAAGGGCCAATAGACCTCTGGAAGATGATGATGCCAAGTGTGTACTCATGTGCCAGAATTCGAAGAAGGAATTCTTCAAAAAGTTTTTGTGTGATCCATTACCAGTAGAGGTACGTATATAGGTATAAGAATTGCAAAAGATTAAAACCGCAAGCTGAATGTTTCTCTTAAATACAAGGTGTCTCCAAAGAAGTCTATATTTGTTTAGCTCAATGTGTGAAGTCGGTAGCTTAACTCTTGGGAATTCAGTTGCCATGGACCGTTCTTCGGAAGCGAATGGCACGTTTTGCGTAAGCAAATTTCACAAAAATGGTAGTTCTGCGACTAACGCGCGAAGAAATTTCTTCAATATTCTAGATAAACCGAGACACCTTGCACTTTCTGTATAATAATGATTTTTTTTTGTCAACAATTATTTAAGGTCTACAGAGATTTTCTAAGTTTTCATATTTCTTTTAGAGCCATTTAGATCACAGATTACCAGATCATTTCAATGCAGAAATTGTCACCAAAACTATTGAGAACAAACAAGATGCAGTTGATTATTTGACATGGACCTTCCTCTACAGAAGACTTACTCAAAATCCAAACTATTACAATCTTCAAGGAGTAACCCACAGACATCTTTCTGATCATCTCTCAGAATTGGTTGAAAATACGCTGAATGATCTGGAGCAGTCTAAATGTGTCAGCATTGAGGATGAAATGGATTGTATTCCTATGAACTTAGGAATGATTGCAGCATATTATTATATCAATTACACTACCATTGGTAAGATATTTCATTTTTTTCAGAAGCGTCTTGTTAATTTATGTTGCATAATATTAGGGTGAAATTAACTTACAATGTTTTATTTCAGAACTATTCAGCCTTTCACTAAATAGCAAAACCAAAATACGGGGTCTCTTGGAAATTATATCTTCAGCTACAGAGTACGAAGACCTCTCCTTGAGACATAGGGAAGAGAGCATTCTACGAGAGCTCTCATATAAACTTCCCAATAAACTAACCAGTTCCTCAGGTGGCTCCCCAAAATTCAATGACCCCCATATAAAAACCAACCTTCTGCTTCAAGCTCACCTTTGCAGATTACAACTTAGTGCAGAACTGCAAGGAGACACTGAAAATGTGTTGAATAAATCCATTCGACTTATACAAACTTGTGTCGATGTACTGAGTTCCAATGGGTGGTTATCACCTGCCGTAGCCGCTATGGAACTAGCACAAATGGTCACACAAGCTATGTGGAGCAAAGATTCATATCTAAAACAATTGCCTCATTTCACCAATGAAATAATCAAGAGGTGCACTGATAAGGTAATTATGTAAATTTTTATAACTTGTAGGGTTATTAATCACCAATAGACGGTATAAAAAATATTGCCCTATTTATTAACGTCTTCATATTTTATACTTCTATGATATACAATAATTTTACAAAAACAAAAAATAGTCACGGAAATATCGGATATTTCTTTTCTAATATTCCTCTTGAATTTTCTCTTATTCTGATGATGTGATCACCTTGAAATTGTTAAGTGACGAATGAGAAAGCAATTGGTTGAAAGAACAAGCATTCAAATTTGTAAGTAAGCAAAGTATTCTTTAAAAATTCGAATGATTCATACCTATTATAAATATCGATGAAAAAACCGACTTGAAAAGGCAGAACAATGACCTCAATTTCACTTTTTTGATTGCTATTTTTTGAGAAATATTTATACAAATTGCAAATATCCCCTTTTTGTGTACTCAATAAATATAACTGATTAATAAGAGATTATATAAAAATTTGAGGCGTGGATCAATGATTTAATGATAAGTAGATAGCAGAAAGAGAGAAGAATCGACTCTAACAGAAAGATGAGACCTACGAACTTGTGACCAGATGCCCAACCTATCGATGTTTTGATTGGTTGAACATATTGAACAAATCGATCATTGAACCATTTTAGATCACGTGATTTGGCTACCCTCGAATCCCTTATCATTGGTTGAAATTCAAACATCTTCATCTCTCTTGGTCACGTGATTTGAGATTTAATCTTTCTCTCTCTAATATTGCAGTCAATGCTCTGCACTGCCTGACCACCTAACAACGCTTCTATATATTTTTAGATAATTGACATAGTTATAGCTCTAGTTGTTCCTAATTTTTTGTGTATTTGTTTAGGGGGTAGAAACAGTTTTTGACATAATGGAACTGGAAGACGATGATCGAGCAAAACTACTTCAATTAAGTGATGCACAAATGGCAGATGTGGCTAGGTTTTGTAACAGATATCCCAATATTGAGTTAACATACGAAGTAGCTGATAAGGATAATATCCACTCTGGTTCTTCAGTTCATGTAAATGTACAGTTAGAAAGAGAAGATGAAGTTAATGGGCCAGTTATTGCTCCATTCTTTCCACAGGTAATGAATTGCTTTCCTTGATTAAAATAATATATTTCATCTTGTATGTATTTGCAGAAGCGAGAAGAAGGCTGGTGGGTGGTTATAGGAGACCCCAAAACAAATTCTCTTCTTTCAATCAAAAGATTGACCCTTCAGCAGAAAGCCAAAGTCAAGCTAGATTTTGTTGCTCCCAGTCCAGGAAGTCATAACTATACTCTATATTTTATGAGTGATGCTTACTTAGGATGTGATCAAGAGTACAAATTTAGTATTGATGTTGGTGACTTTGAATCTAGTGGAAGTGATTCCGATTAGAAAGCAATGTAAAGTTTCTAAATGAATTCTTGAATTAAATATACTGTTTTTAATAATGTATTTTGGTGCTTTTAATAAAATCCAAACTAATCATAATTGCTTAACTGATTAAACACTTGTGCACAAGCTACGGTACTGTCTGTGAGTACACAAAATAACCTAAAAAGTTTTTATTTATAATATTATATCGTTATTTTTGTATTATGTTACGGTACACATACCATAGTATAAGAAAAGGATAGTAAGCCAGTGTAGTGCTTTTTTCGATTTTGTTGATGTTGAGCGTAAAACTCACGTTTTACTCGAATTTTACTGTCAAAAATTGGTCCTTAAAGTGGAGCCCTCTGAAAAAATCGGTGTTATTTTGAAGAATTAAAATATTTGAAATAGAGTGGTCAGAAGATTTCTATATTTTGATATTTTTTCTGCTCTGTAATAAGCATTTACGCCAGTGGCGTATATTTGTGATAACTTAATAATAACATAAAAATTGTTGGCAATGTCATGCGACCCCTTTTCAACCACGCCATTGAATGAATTATCGTATTATGTCTGCGCCATCTATAGCTCATGATTCAGCGCTATCTATTATCGAATTACTTCTCCAAATCCATCTACAGTAGCGACTCCTGGTGACTATTTCCTTGCCGTCAAACGGCGGTTGGCTTACTATCCTTTCCTTATACTATGCACATACATACAAGTGGATAACTTTTTCATTCAAAAAAATAATTGTATGATGAACTTTTGAGCATAAAACATTTATTTTGAAAAAAGCGCTGAAAAATGTTTTCAAATATTCATCATCGTGTTACTTTGGATGTCACTAATTAAACACCCTTGTAAGTTTTAAGAAAGCCTAAATTTATGTGAACAACTTAAAATTAGGCATAGATCATCAAATACCTTTTGACATTCAAATATAAATATGAAAAAAGACTCTAACAGGATTTTATTTGTAAATTTTAACATGATTGAAAAGAAAATGTATTCAAGTGTTCTACATGCTTTATTTTCTGTAAAACTGTTCCCATTTCAAAAGTGATAGGAAGAATAAAAATCAAATTCCCAGAAACTTATTCCTATTGTTTATTCAATCAATTATTCAATATAAATTAACATAAAATCATAAATTAATAATTATGCAATTGCTTTGAATTGGAAATTTCAGAAACTTTGCTTCTAATAGAAACAGTGAATGACTTGTCTTATTCTTTGAAGGCATTCTATATTTTTGATTGAAATAAATGATATAATTTTTGAAATAGTATAAATCACATGAGAATGTCCAACTTTTATAAATTAAAATCCTTACTGATTAAAAACAGCTCTTTTTCAATCACGAATATAGAAAAAAAGAAACATTTGTCTTTAAAACAAGATATTTCAAGATGTTTCCATAGTTTCATCACCTTCAGCGTCCATTTCATCATCTTCATCATCTCCATCTTTTTTCTCTGGCGGATTTTCATAAGCCTTGTCAAGAGGGGCTACTACAACTCCATCCCAAACCGAAAGATCTTTAGGGACCGTAGATCTCTCCTCAAATCCCAAGATTACTTTATAACCTCCATGAGAAAGGACTCTCAAAAGAGTTTGAGCAGTCAAACAAACTAAATCCTGCTGTTCCAGAGTCATTGCAGTATGTATTCTGAGACTAACACCCTCACATGGATCTGTAATACCTGCAGAACCAGGTAAGAATAGACCAGCAGACAATAATTGAAGCACTCTTTTAAAGGCAACATTCAGAGGCAATGCTTGCCTGCTAGGATTATGCATTATAGCAAAATGTGCAAGTAGGTCTAGCATCCATGGTGTTAGAGCTTGAAATCCATCAAATCTATTTCTTAAATCCCTCAATAGTCTTATGAGAACCTTAATAGAAGAGTGATGAGCATTTTCCTCAAACCAGCGACTATGCCTTATTGCTGCCAAATGACTCAACATAATTTTCTGATCCAAATGAATTTCCGGATCTAATTTTCTGATGTTATGATGGAGTGTGGTAACCATTACCCTTACTCGTGCAAAGCTATTACTTATTTCTATTCCTCTCTCGTTTGTAATATGGGTTACTTGTTCTCCTTTAGAAACAACTTCACTTTTCATAAGATTTTTAAGTTCTTCCCTAACTTTATTTCCAAGAGCTTCAACCGCTTCACGAGTTGGAAGAGTTTTGAGTATGACCACAATATCTGCAACATTATGTCCGGCTATCATGGTTCCCTTTTTGAATGAACCAACTTGACGAACTTCTTCGAGTTGCTAAAAAAAAATTGCTCAAAACAAAATAGCATAAAATAACGAAAATTTGCTTACACATGCGTCGAAATTGCCAGGGGCTACTACCAAGTTGTCTAAAACTGTTTGTATTTTTGTCACAAGATTTAATATTGCTGTTTGCTCAGCAGCTGTAGGAGATAAGTCGCTATTTCTTTTAAGTAGAGCTTGAGTAAATTGGCTATCATCCGGAGTAGGTTTACATCTTGGAAAAGATGATTCGCAGAGAGTCAAATCAAATGGGTGTCTTGGTAAAAACATCTTCGGCTTGAAAGGAAGCCTTCCTCCCATTCCTCGATTCATACCCCGACCACCACGAACTCCACCTCTAGCCATCTAAAAAAACCAATAGTACCGCTATAATATTATTTTTACCTGAAGAAATGAAGAAAACACTTACTTTATAAATTTCTAGTTTTATATTATGAATTTTATTCTTGTATAAAAATGGCGATAGTAAACCGGCATACAGTGATCATAGATCGATAAATTAGAAGAAATCCCTGTATTCTATGCTATGTCACACAGAATTCCTAAATTTTTACACTTCTGAATCAACTGATTTCGCAAGTTACATCAAGAAAAAAAGGAAATTAAACGAAAAACTCACAAAAATTCTTAATGTTACAAAAATGAACTTATCAAAAATATTCATTAAATCATCCATTTGTACAATAGAATATTTTCGCAAATGATATATTTCAAAACATTTCCCTTTGCGTCTAATATCTAAGAAAATGAAATCGTAAAAATATGGAATTCGAATGATAGATCTTATTATCTGAATTCTCAAAAAAATTTCGGAAATAGTTGTTCATAGAAAACTCGTCTCTTCGAACTTAACCTAACCAAACAGCGCTTTTAATCAGGTATTCAGATTACTGAATACTTTCCAATTTTTTTTCAAAATATTGTCCCATTCATTCAAAAAAATTTTATGATCATCATTATTCTTGGCTGCCTATTTATCCTGTGAGCTGATCAAAATGGGAGAACATGATGCGATGTGCGAAAAAGTTCTCCGTACGTTAGAAAATATTATAGAAACAAATTCAGGAATGTATGTCGAGGAAGATTTTATTATTTCGGCTCATCTAATCTTTGTTTAATTTTTAGACAAGAATTTGCTATTGTGCAGACCACGGAAAATCAAAAAAATAAATCACCGGTTTTGTTTGAAGAAAATTGTCTTGGTTTAGAATCATGGTGTAAATCCTATATTCGGAATTATTCACATTCTCTCTTACTCAAAAATCGCAGAAAACTGTCGCGGAAACTACTATCAATTGATGATATGAAAAATCTAAACCATATTGTGATAGGAGCTGTTCTTTTGGAACCTAATGTTGTTACTTTTTGGAATATGAAAAGAGATTTGGTAGAAAATGAAGTTTTAAGTATTGAACAAGAACTATATTTTGATGAATTAGTATTATCCATGCATTCGAAATCTTATGAAGCATTTTCATACCGAAAATGGCTGTTAAATTTGAGTATTAAAAAATTCAATGATTTGAGATTTTTTAACAATGAGAATGTTATTTGTGAAAAAACTGCTCAAAGGTATCCTAATAATTACCATTCTTGGAATTATAGAATATGGTGTATGGAAAAACTATGGCAATTGCAACCTGAAATGCAAAATTTGATTTTTTCAGAACTGAAGTTCTCCCGTGATTGGATAACCAGTCATATTTCTGAATATACAGGATATTATTACAGACAATTTTTATTGGATAACTTGTGGAAATTGAAAAGTACTTCATTCAATATTGTGGGGAGTTTAAATTTTGAAAGTTCAATTAAATACTTAAATCTTCCTTTTTATAATGAAGACTCTTTTCAGATGTTGAATTTTCTTTTCGGTAAATCACCTTCTTATCCAGATAATGATGATTATCCAAAATACATCAATATGCTCTCGATGCTGTTAAGTGATTTGTTATTAATATCTGTTGAATTAAACTATTTATATAATACTCATGAAAGTCTTTGGAACTATCGGAGATTCCTTATTATTAAATTAATAGAATTGGTATCTCATTATCATAACATTAATTGGAATTATGATCTACATATTAAAAATGAGAATATTAGCCCACATAATGCTGTTAATATGTTGAATTTAGAGATGACAGTCTTGTGTTCTGGTAAATCAGAATTACCAAAAAAAGTTAAATCATCAAATTTTTATAATATCCTAATGAAAAAAGAAATTGAATTCATTGAGGCAAATAAAAATACAGAAAATACTACCTTAAATCTACCTATGAGACATTTGATGTGGTTAAACCTAACAAATTTCTATAAATGAGTAATAATGTGTTATGATATTAAGTTTTTTTTTGTTTTGTGATATTTGAGAAGAAATAAGTTTATATATCTTGACTTGTACAATATATTGTAATCATTTTATCTTATAAAGATTTTTGAAATATAATAGACATATTTTCTTTATGGATTTTTTGCTTAATAGTAATATAGTTATTAAAACAAAAATTTTTATTATTTGTTTTTGTATTTTTCAAGTATAAAAAAACGTTTTTTAATATTCATGTTACTATTTATTGATATGACTTTGTTTAATGTCTTCAGTATTTCTATATATGAACAAAAGTAACCAATAATGAAAACTACTTAAAAATTAAGCTTTGTACTTCAGCAGAATTATCTCAATAAAATAAATATTTATTCATTTTCATATAAAGCTGCGTAATACTGATAAATATATAAAGCTGAATAATTTCATTTTGGCTAACAAATACCAAAATGGGGCCACACGCGCAAGTCAACAAGAACCGCCCTTTTCACTTCAATGTAGGCGAAGTTGTTGCCCCATCCATAACCCTACTAATACCCCATGCATATCTGACCTAAGTTTACAACGTTCGTTACCAGGTGCTACTTCAGTGATATTGTGAACTGTCTCTTAATGCAAAGAAACTTCAGAACATTGGCTTAAATTATTGACGGTTTTTCTGTGAATTGAAAAAGTGAGATTAAAATGGACAGAATTAATGGATGGCAAAGTTATGCAACAATTTGTCGGTTGTGCCTTCAGAAAGATGGTTTCATGTTTGGCATTTTCAATCATAATAGTGGAAATGAGAAAAGTTTGTATAAAAAAATTGTGGATTGTACTGCACTTCAGGTGAGTTGAGGTTAGGTTGTGTCACGATAGATTTTTACTTCCTTGTTGGGTTTAAGAAATTTTATTATTCATTTTATGGAATATAAGCAATATTGATAATTGAAAAACCATTCTTTATAATTGAGATGTTTCATATTTAATTTGAGTATTCGTTTTTGAAGAATCAGGATTGACCTTAAACTTCAGCAACTAACCAATAATTGTGCCTATTTGAGACCTAAATTTGCCTAATTAATCAAATTTCTAATCAGGCATCAATATTCTCATAAAGAATGCTTCTTACATCTAACTTAAGCTAATTTTATTTGATAACTCATTATTAATAAACAGTGAAAGTAGGTAGAACTACATCAATTTGATACTTTTTTCCTAATGATTAAGTCAGATACAAATCTTTGACCTTTATTCAAAGGATGTTCATATAAAAGACTTATAGCTTATCATAAGAGGAGAAAAAAAAGGGGGAAATTAAATATAATCTTAATTCAACTTCAATCATCTTGAAAGCTTTTTATAATATTTTCAATATTCCATATTTTATCACAGATTTTCTTTCGTTGCCTCGTATACTGAACATAGAACATCGTGTAATTTTTTTTTTCTCCAAAACCAATTTTAGTGCTAGATTAGGAATGTTAAAAAAAAATATATATATCCCAAATATATTTAATTCGAACTTTTTACAATATCTTCAAAAAGTAAGAAGACTTGAACATCGAAGTTGAGATGCGAATAATTCATATATATTTCAGATTTAGCTCATTCTCTATATTCTGTCAAAGCCAGTGATATTTGAAAGGCGTTTGCGCGTGAGAAAGTTTCGGAGTATTTTGGAATATTATTGTTCTATGGTCTATGGCTATTTATGAAAATTCAATCGACAATCGGACAATCCAATCCCGCCAAATTTTAATTTACGTATCAGCTTGCTTGTCAAAGGAGGCATATCGTTCAAGTTTTATTATTTTATATTATTATACCATCCCTTAACATGGAGTACAATTTAAGTGAAAGATCTTTGGAGGCTATAATGGGAGGCGCCGAATTGCCGAATCCTATTTTCCAAATATTAGGTATTAAGAAGATTCAGTCTGGAAATTCTAATAAAGAGCGATATCGCCTTGTTGTTTCTGATGGAGTTTTTAGTGTTTCACATGCTATGCTAGCTGCCCAAAACAATGAACAGATATTGCAAGCTGGAGACCGTACTGTTATAAAAGTTAAACGTTATATTACAAGTCTATTTAACAATAATTCTGGAAAGGAGCAGCGGATACTCCTTCTGTTGGATGTCGATATTGTTGCTCCTGGTAGTCAAGTAGGGCGTCCACTTGGTAATCCAGTGACATTAGCAGAAGCTAAAAAGAATGAAAATATGAGTACTGACAGTGGAGCTGTTCCTAAGCAGACTAGTTCTAATAGTTCAGCTAGATCAAACGCTTCAAGTTCAACTGTTCCATATAGTGGAAATAGTAGTGGTGCTTCTTTGGAAGGTCAAATGATTCATCCCATATCTAGCCTGAGTCCCTATCAAAACAGGTGGATTATAAGAGCTAGAGTCTCTAGTAAATCAGCCATACGAACATGGTCTAATTCCAAAGGCGAGGGAAAACTTTTTAATATGGATTTAATTGATGAAAGTGGAGAAATTCGGTGTACAGGTTTCAGAGATATGGTTGATAAATATTATGATTACATTCAAGTGGATAAGATTTATTACATCAGCAAATGTCAACTCAAAGCTGCAAATAAGCAATATTCTTCCTTGAAAAATGATTATGAAATGACCATGTCAAATGAAACTGTTATTCAAGAATGTCAAAGTGAGGATGTTAGTATTCCTACTACTAAATATGACTTCATATCTATTGATAAAATAGCCAATATGCAAGTTGGAACTCTTGTTGATATATGTGGTATATGTAAAGATGTGAGTGATATTCAAATATTCCAAGCCAAATCCACTGGACGAGAATTGAAGAAAAAAGAAGTTGTTTTGGTGGATCATTCAAATAATTCAATAACTTTGACTTTATGGGGAGCAGAAGCTGAAAACTTTGATGGTACAAACAATCCTGTGGTTGTCATTAAAGGTGCAAAAGTTGGAGAATTTGGAGGAGGAAAAAACCTATCATGTCTTGCAAGTAGTTTGTTAAAGATAAATCCTGATATTCCAGAGAGTTTTCGTATACGTGGTTGGTACGATCAGGAGGGTCATAAGGGAAATGTTGTCGATATCAGTGCTAGGTCTGGAGCATCATCATTCAGCACTCCTTGGATGTCATTCAAGGAGGTTAAAGATCAGGGTTTGGGTAATGGTGACAAAGGAGATTATTACCAAACGATGGGCACCGTATTGTTGATGCGTTCAGAGAATTTAACCTATAAAGCATGTCCATCCGAATCTTGCAACAAAAAGGTTATTGACTTGGAGAATGGCATGTTTCGTTGTGAGAAATGTAATAGGGAATATCCTAATTTCAAGCATCGGCTATTGTCATCTATTAATGTTGCTGATTGGAGTGGAAACTCATGGTTGAGCATGTTTACAACAGAAGCTGAAACTATTCTAGGCATGTCAGCACAGGAAATAGGAGATGCGATAGAGAACAACTCTGAGGCAGCAGCTGGTATTGTAGAAAGAGTCCATTTCAAACAGTTCATCTTTAAATGCAGAGCTAAAATGGAAACCTACAATGATGAAGCACGTCTGAAAACAATTGCCGTAGAAGTTAAAACAATAGATTATAAAGACTTGAATAACCAAGTCATTAAAAGAATTAAACAGTTGATGGGTTGATTGAATATTATTTAGTTGTGATTATATATTTTTGGTGTAGTTTATTCACATTTACTCTACAATAAAAAATAATTTCGAAATATTTTGATTTGATTTCAAGAATTTAAATATTTTGGGCGAGTTCGGAAAGTCAGCGCTGACGAATACGCTTTAAGCGCTGTGTCAACTAAGCGTTCGTAAACTATCGATGTTTCTGCGTACGATGGATCCATTGGGTTCTTAAACATTTCTCGAATTGCTAGGGGTTGTCCTGTCAGTTGTTACTGTGAATGAACAGAATTGTTAAATTATCAATTAATTATTAATAATGATGTATGTTATTTAATATTGATTGTTATATAATTCAGCATAGAATGCAGCGCTCTTTCTCCAGCATTTTGCTGGTACAGCGCTGTCAAGCGCATCTCTTTCAGCGCATTCAACAGCGCTGACTTTTCGAACTCTCTTTATGATATGGTCTGGTAAAATTTTTTTTATTTCTGAAAGAATTGCTAGAAATATTATGGGATAAATCAAGTGGCATTTATTTTATCATTCTTACATAAATGAATGATACAAATGAGAAAAGCACTAACATGAAGTCAGGAGATATTTCGCGCTTGTTCAAATTAGTATTGATTCATCTCATTTTAGCTTGTGCGAATTAGGAATATTTGTAGGCTTTGTTACTGTTTCCCTACGCCATGCAGGAAAGGTTTCAATCCAGTTCCTACTAGCACAATTCTTAGAACAAATGAAAATTCATCATAGATATAACAATGATTCCCAAATAACGAGCGTTCAAAGCGTGGTCAAGAGTGCTGTGACATTCTACTGAGTTGAAGTTTTGTGTACAAAAGTTGTGCTCAATAGATTGGCACCGCACACTAGACCACGAATTTAAATGAACGCTCGTTAGTTTTTCCTGATGTGTACCTTATGGCAAAAATGAAAAATATGTTAAATCAGTTTTTTACATTTATTTCCATCATAATAAAGTAACAATTATTTGATGTGTTTGTTTTTATATGCACAACCTATTCTCTTTTCAAAACTTGAATTACGACTTCCAGTAGATATAGGAGGATAAATCCTATATAATGAATTTCAATGATTTATATCATCAGGTATCATTTCCAACAATAAGAAACCCGATCCATTAATTTTGAACGCTAAATCACTATTTTTTGTAAATACATTGTATTCTACAGGTTGTTCCCAAATTGGAGGTACAAAGAAAAATGAGATATTTCTTGGATAATTTCAAGAAAAAAAAGGACCTATAAATATGGGCTAGTAAACGCTTTATTTTCGAGATACGTACACAGGGTCTTTTTAGTAGTCCTACTTTTTTGTGATGATTAGACCATAGAATATTTGGTAGATTGGATAAATAAATAATAATGAATAATTAAGTAATTCATCACAGCTTACTATACCATGGTACATCGGTTTTGGCGAAAATTATTTTTGATTGAACTCTTGGAATGATATTTACGTTTGATTTGCTGGCGCATCCCCATAGTTCAATGCCATAAGTCCATATGAGCTTGAACACCACTTTGTTGATCAAGATTTTCTTTCCAGAACCCATGAAATGGAAATAATTAATTCCTCTATAATTCCACGCCTAATTTAATTAACAATATAACAGCAATTTAAGGTCAAAGATGCCTAACTTAGAGAACAGTGTTCTAACATTAAAGTCTCACAGTTTCTTTTAATTTAAAATGGTTAGAGATATTCTATAAGATAGCAGAAATAATTAATTAT
This sequence comes from Harmonia axyridis, assembly GCF_914767665.1. NCBI lineage: Eukaryota > Metazoa > Arthropoda > Insecta > Coleoptera > Coccinellidae > Harmonia > Harmonia axyridis. The sequence continues at coordinate 14,798,947 of NC_059503.1, forward strand.
AATGTAAAAACTTGCTTTTATTGGAAACATCAATATCTCTTTATTCCTGTTTTTAAAACGCATGTTTTACTTTTGAATTAGTATTTCCGTCATGTTAAGTATTACATTGAATTTTTCAGATAACGATGGACGATGGTCTCCCTAATGTAATATGCCACCGTTGTTTGTACAAAATAGATTTTTGCCTGGAATTTCGCCAACAGTGCTTCGTTTCTGATGCCACCTTGAGGAGAATCCATGAAGAAAACGAACCGAATGCGTCAATGCCGCATCCACTATTAGGTTTCCACGATCACAATGCTGAAGTTGTAATGGTTGTAGATCCAAATGTAGCAGATTATAATTCAGATATAGATGCTGAGGCTGAGGTTCCAAGTGAAAACGATAACTCTATTATTAATAAAACTTATGGTTATGGCTTTTCCAACATATCAATGTGCAGATACTGCGATCATGCATTCATGAACAAGGAAGAATGTTGTTCTCACGAGGCAACAGCTCACAATAATGAAACACCTTATTCTTGTATTTCTTGCAATGCAAACTTCGAGGATCGAATACACTATCTAACACATCTAAAGAATGTACATCAAGATGATAAACCGTTCAAATGCCCACAATGTTCTCGTACATTTGCTAGAAGATCTGATTTAAGAAAGCATACTATAGTACATACAGGCATAAAGCCCTTTACCTGCAAAGTTTGCTTCAAATCCTTCTCAAGGAATACAAATCTTTCTAAACATATGCGCATTCATTCAGGTCATAAGCTGTTTTCATGCAAAAAGTGTCACAAGAAATTCCTGAGTAAGTCTGATCTAGCAAAACATTCAGTATATCATTCCAAAGTGAAAACTAAAAAGGCACAGATTTCAAAAAAGAAATTACAACAGACATTACCCATTCAGGAAACTATAAATGGGGAAGATATCACTTCTGAAATAAATAATACAAATAATGTTGGAACTGATGGTCATTCAGAAAATATGGTAATCAGTGTTGATCCATTCAATCAGGATACTTTCCAAGAAGACGAAGATGACGTTATGTCCAATTCTTCAAGAATTTCTGAACACAATGTTGGATATGAACAGATTATGTCCAATATTAACCAACAAGAAGATTATTATTCCAATGATACTCAGGAACATTCACAAAAACCTTCTCCATCACGGCCTTTCGTTTGTAGTACTTGCAAGAAATCTTTTATGAGGAAGAGAGAACTGGATAGACATATTCTTACTCATACAGGCATGAAGCCATTTAAGTGTTCTAAATGTGACAAAAGCTTTGGAAGAAAAGATAAATTAGTAAGACATATGAGGATCCATGATGTAAACAAACAATTTTCATGTGAACTTTGTGACTTCACGTTTACACGCAAAGAAAGTTTAACGCAACATCAAAAAGTTTACCATACAAATTATCAAGATGATGTTTATTAGTTTAATTGTTGAAATTTTGCTATATGAAGTTTTGTTGTATATATTTTATGATATATAAAAGAATGATGCTTTGATTAATTCTTTTAAAAGAAACCCATTTCTATTTTTTGAAATAAATATCTCAAATATAAAATGTTTTTTTTCATCAATTTTCGAAATAAAAATTTCTTACTATTACTACAATGCTATAACCCTTGTATAGAAACAATCAATAGTTTATTATTTGAAAATTGGGATAAAGTTCTAGCAAGTACGCAAGTGTATCTTTATAGAAAACAATAGACCCCCTTTTCCCAGCTAATAAATAGAGAAAAATATCTATAAAAGATGCAAAGGACGAGTAGTATTTGAAGGATTAAAATTAATATATAATAAATAATTTTTTTAACAATAATTTATTTCAGACCTTGAATCAGTTCAAAATAGAAGCTCCTTTAATAGTTAAAAGTAATCTCTGAATTATGTTCCAAATTAAATTCTAGTAAGATAGTAATTCTCTATACTTGTTAATGCTGAGAATAGTTAACCACGCAGTTTCGAACTTATATGAAGTTTATCATCAGACACTGTGTCTTCCTGATATAAGAATGTTTTGGCTGCAAGAACGAGAAAACACTTAGTCGATTTTGTTTGCTCTTAAAAACCCTTTTTGATTACTATTGCTTCCTGATTGCCCACAGGATAAAGAATTTTTCTTTATTGTGATTGCCAGAGCAGACGAATAATGTTTTTATTCTTGATTTCAGCAGCTTGAGTTTTTCCAATGTTTAAATTTTCAGCGAGCTACCTCACTGAAAAGTGTTCCTTTTTTGAAGTGTTGACAACTTCCGCTTTTCTCCAGGCGTCGCGTCGTTTCAATAGAACTCACTGGTTAGCACAATAAAAATTAAACTCCCAAAATATGCTAGTCATGCATGAAAAAAGGTATCCCCAGTTACACACTGTGTAATTCGGATATGCATGAATTCATCAAAATTCGACAAGCAGAACGTAAGTTTGTGGATCCCCGGGTATTTCTCATTTGCGCTTGCGTAACCTTACACCTGTATGAGACCATCTACGGTCCTAACAGGATACTTACACTAAAGTCCATTCAAATTTGATAAGCATGATAAAGCTAAGGCTATTGCTAGACTTTGTCGACCCACAAACAGAAAACAAAAGTTATCCAGAACAATTTAAAATTCATTTTGCTAGCCAAAAGTTAAAAGTAATAAAGAGAAACAAGATTTTCTATTTATATTACCACATCTTAAAACCTAAGAAGCAATATAACAAATAACATGAAAATGTTTCAAGGAAGACATTGAAAGCTAATATAAGGCTTTATTTCTACTGTCTGAGCAGAAATAGTACATAATATTCTGGGGGCACCTAATACATATTCACTTATGTTATATTTTGCAAAAATTAGGATGCGAGATTTCAGATGAAAATAAATAGATAATAATCATGAAGAATAATATTTTTCACTGAAGGAAGTGTTTTTTGGGCGAAATTTCAATTCCTCACTGAATTAAAATGTATTTCCATTATTTCACTCATATACACAAACCTTATCTACGATAATCTAAATTTTACAATTCTAAGTAATTATTTAAAATACAAATTCAATCATCGTCTTCATCATCATCATCTGATATATATTTCCTAGTATTTTTCTTCTTTCTTCCTGGCGTTTTCTTTTCTTTCTTTAGTTTCAATTTCATTTTCACAGTTGATTCATTGTCAGACTTAGTACTTTCCTTATCATCATCATTGTCAGATTCTGCATCTGTTTCAAGTCTCTGCTTGGCATTCGTAAATACCGACTGTAGCACAATACTATCTTCGTGTATCAAGGAAGCTTCCTCATTATAAATTTGTGCATTTTGACAAAGAAGCATGAAATCTCTTTCCAAATCCGCCATATCTGAATACTGTAATATATTTGAAATATATCATTCTTATTTTTTCACAGTTCCAAAAGTTAGAACATTGGAAATAACCAAACAAAATTTACCTTTCCATCGTCAATTCGATTCAGTATCTTATTGATGTCTAATGGCTTCTTGATAACCTCATAGTAATCAGGATAGTCCTTTTTTGGTGGCAATTTCATAAATGGCTCACTAAGTAGTCTTCCATCGCTGAAATAAATTGAAATAATGAAAAAAAGGACAAAACTATAACCAATATTATATTACCTATCTGTATATTTTGTTACAATATTCATGAGTTTTTTCATTTGCTTTTTCAATTTCATATCTGCAATGGATAATTTACTTCGTTTTTTTGAGCTTGTTCCTACTTCTACATCGGAATCATCTTTCTTCTTTCGCTTCCTGCCTCTCTTTTTCTTTGCTTTTTCTTCCTCTTCTTCTTCATCATCATAATCTCCACCTTCATCAATCGCCTTCAACCTTAAAAAATCATTGAACCTTTTTATGGAACTGGCCTCTTCAAATTTATAAAAGCATAATTTCTATACTTCACTTACCACTCTTTCTCTGTTAAACTATCAGTGTAATCCACTTCTTTCCTTTGCCTACTTCCTCTTCCCAAAAGACTCTCAGTATCTTCATAATTCCATGGATCTACTTCATCTTCTTCTTTAACTAACCAATCAGGAAGTTCGTTCACTTCTAGTAGTCTAGGTTTACGATTAGATCCCAACTTTGCTTCCTCTCTTCTTCGTTCCAGATCCATTTTTTGGAAAAGTTCGAATTCGTTTTCTGATCTAGCTACCATTTGATTGACTGCTTCATCGTCTGGAACTTCATTTTCCTCCTAAAAAAATGTGTAGGTAGTTTTTATCACATGCTTGATCATCGATATCAAATCTCAGAAAACAAGAGAAAAATTATATTTTATTAATACAGATTATCTTACCTCTTCATCATCTCCATCCTGATGCAAAATACTCTGCAAAAATTGTTGCCGTTCTGATCCAGTTGATTTTTGATCGAACATACCAGCTTGAATAACTTTTTCATCCATGTTCAATTTATATCTAGCTGCAGCCAAAATTCTCTCTTCAACAGAATTAACTGTCATCAACCTCAAAACTCTTACTTCATTTTGTTGGCCAATACGATGAGCACGATCTTGCGCTTGTAAATCCTTTAAAAAAATTGTAAGTATGGAAAATACTGGTCTGAACCAAAATAAAAAAATCATTATCTATACAAATATATTCAATTCATCTCTGTGACTTAGAAAATATTAATAACGTACCTGATGAGGATTCCAATCAGAGTCAAATATGACCACTGTATCTGCACTTTGTAAATTCAATCCCAAGCCACCAGCTCTTGTGGATAATAAAAACAGGAAATAATCACTATTTTTAGCATTGAATTTCTTTAAGAGATCTCCTCTGTCTTCTGCTTTGGTAGTACCATCTAATCTCAAATACCCGAAACCTCTCCAATTCAAATAGTCTTCCATTATACTCATCAACTGGGTCATTTGACAGAAAAGTAATACTCTATGCCCTGTTGCTTTTAATTTTGGTAATATCCTATCGAGCAGTTCAAACTTTCCAGAAGAACGATAAATGTCTGGGCTGAAAAGAGAATAAGTTATAGTTTAAATTATTAAATTTTGAATTGAATTGCAAGTAACATGGTAAAATGATAGGCTGTGTGCCCTTGGATTTAGCACATAAATAGTTCTATGCTTGTAACGCTCCAATAAATTAATGAAGAGCTTGTTCATTCATGTACCAATTCTGGTGAATAGGTACATGTGGTCACCAAGGATGCATGAATGAATGGGCGCTTGAAAGCTGACTTCATGTCAGTGGTTTGCTAACATTCCTAACTTTTTTTATTCTTCTAGAGTTTTTTATTTTGAGTATGGTCCGTATATCACCTTGGTTACTATGGTTAGTAAGTTGGTGGTCTGTATATGTCAAATTCCTCAAAAACCAGTAACTATTTCCTCAAACTTCAATGAGTTATATGTCATCAGAGCCACCAACCTTTTTTTCTGGTTAGGTTCAGTAACCATGCCCACTCCGGTTGGGAGTTGTTATTTTAATTTTCAGATTTTTGTTTTATTTTGTTTTTTTTTTAATCTTGTTTTTTTTTTAATCTTGTTTTTTTTTTTTAATCTTGTAAACTGAAAAGGGAGTTTAAGAGTAGCTTCAGCTAATCTTCCCCTTTTCGGGGCAAATGTATGTACATTTGTTGAATAAAGTCGGTTTGTTATTATTATTATTGTTTATGAATATTTTTCATGACATCTAACACTCAAAAACTTTATTATTTTAATCATGAAACAAATACGCTTCATAGCCATTAAGAACTATTAGTTATTTACAAATTAAAAGAGATCAACCATTTTTAACCTCCAAAATTCTGTCAATGAAAAATTTGTTGACCATTGACAAGTGTCAAGCGGTCCGTAAGTACGAAGCAGGTTACCTGAAACATTGAAAACCGCTAGTAAGCGCTCTGAAATTCTCAGCGATATACGGACCACACCCATAATGTGGAATTTTTCTTGAAGCAAAATGACTATTCAATATACAGGGTGTTAGTGAATGAATATAGCAAACTTTAGGGGATGATTCGGCATAAAAAAATAATTACAGTTTGCTCTATAATTTTTGTTTGAAAATGCTTCGTATTCTGAGATACAGGGTGTTGAAGTTTCTGAAAAATTTTGACAGTAGTCAAAGATAACTTTCCAAAAAATCAATTAGTGAGACACTGCCTTACAGAACAAGCTACAACTTTTCACAAATTCCAATACAAAATAATTCTTACCCAGAAATCATGCCACCTGCTATTCCAACGTGGTCACAGTATTTCTCTTCAATATGAGGGAACATAAACGGATGATTACAAAGTTTTCTTAATTGAACAATAGTGTTCATCAGTGCCTTCGCTCCTCCTCTACCCTTATTTCCTCTTTCTGAGCCATCAGTCAGAAGAACACCTTTACTCTGCATATGCTGGTAAAGTACCTTTTGCAATCCAGACATATCACATTTGATGATGTATTCCACTTTATCTGGCAATTGAGATTCAACCTCTTTCTTCAATCTTCTCAGTAAAAATGGTCTAAGAACTTTGTGTAGACGTCGAATAATCAAAATAGTTTCTTCTTCATTCAGCTCTACCTAAAATATAGAATTTTATGAATAGGAAGAAACTTCTCAATTTCTCCTAAAGGACTGTGTTGATGGCTTACTTTTTCACCGGTAGTTGCAAAGGGAGCATTGAACCATTGTTCAAATGTTGAGCAGCTCTTGAAAATTGAAGGTAACAAGAAATTCAGCAAAGCCCATAATTCTGGTAATTTATTTTGTAATGGGGTACCGGTGAGAAGTAATCGATGTGGAGCCAAGTAATGTGTGTTCAAAACTTGGGTTAGTTTACAGTGATGGTTCTTCATTCTGTGACCTTCATCAATTATCATATATTTCCATGGAAGCTGAAAAAAAAAAAAATATATATAATCTCATGGAGGACAGGTGAATACTATTGAAGAATTGGGACATCACATGAAAAGTGCTGGACAGTGGTTTTTTGTTGCTGCTAAAAATTACTTATTATTACACCATCTGTACTGCACACATAAAAACAACTGTAAATACTTTGATCAACTTCTGTGAATAATTTGAATTTTATTGGTGAGTTTTGAACTGTTTTTTTTTTCACAACTGTTTTTAAAGTTTAGTCTTTTTCTATCTAAGGATGGAATTAAAAAAAAAATCATCTAAAAAAAATTAGAAAATGATATTGAAATTTTCCCATTCGAAAGAGTAAACATCTTATTTGCAAGTCAATATTTAACTTATCATCTTATTGATCGTGAGATAAACACATTTTCTCTATTGTGCTCAAAATAACAAACGATTAGGGCCTATTTTGAAGATGATATTTTCAACTTTGTCATTTTGTTTATATAGGTGATTTTTTGATTAAATTGTTTACTTTGGTGATTTAACCACCTGTTAAAATAAAACATCCTTGAAAACACTCACTTGCCAATTATTTTAAGAAAGAAAGTTTTGAATGATTTTATAATGAAGAAAATAATGGATAACTCTAGATATAAAACCTTACCTTAGCCAAAACTCCCTTATCTTTTATTACATATTCATAAGTTGTCAGTAGGACATTGAATTTTGTTGAACGCATTTGGCTCTGGATTGTTCTCCTGCCAGCAGGAGATCCTTTGTAAGATACTACCACCACTGAAGGAGCCCATTTTTCGAACTCCAGAACCCAATTAGACAGTGTTCTAAAAATAAAAAAGAAATTTTAGACTTTTTTTTTTCAATTCAAATGGTGTTACTCCTATAGTCATAACATGAACTTCATTGACTTATTTCAAGATAAATAATACTCACGATAATGGAACAATGGTGAGAAAAGGTCCATTCACTTTTTTCTTCTCCATCAAATAAGTAATTAGGGCAATAGTTTGAATAGTCTTACCCAGACCCATCTCATCAGCTAAGATTCCATTAAGATTGTTGTTGTACAAGGAAACTAGCCATTCCAGACCTTTAATTTGGTACTCCTTCAGTTTGCCATTAACTAATATAGAGGCTTGCTCAGTAACTATTTCGTGTACTGTATGGGCGATACTGTAAATAAAAATTAAAGATTAATATAAAAAAATTGTTTCCATAACAGCAAAATCAAAGAATAAAAATATAAAAGTACCTGTAATAAGTTTGCTCTTCATTAGCATTTTTATGATATTCATCATCCTCAACTTTAGCTTTCTTTATAACTTCTTTAGCCTTTCCATCAGGCGAGTCGCCTCTCTTGCCTAAATCACAATTGAAAATTATGCATTTAAGTAGTCAACAATTTTTTTTCAATACCCACCTTTTCCATCCCTGTCATCATCATCATCTGAGTCATCATCAGATTCCACAACTTCCCAACCTGGATGTTGCTGGAGCCATTCATTTAATTGACCCAAAGTTGGTGCATCCTCTCCTGATAGTCTCTTTCCCGTGATTGTTTCAACAACAGTTACTGGTTTCTGGGAATCTTGAGATCCATCATCATCAATATCCAAACCTTCTTTCTTCAATGATTTTTTCTTCTTCTGAAAATCCACATTGTAAGTATTTTGATATTGAGTTGAATAACTTTACTTCCACAAAAAAATAATTATGTATTTTTATTCAATATAATAATTATTTGTCAGCTACACAGTGAGATTTCGGAAATTCGAAGGTTTCTTTGGATCTTTGGATTTTCAAAAATCTCACCTATTCCTGTATTTAAATAAACTGATACAAGTCAGAATGATACTTACCAGAAGAACATGTAGTTTACAAAACAATTGTTGTGTTGAATGAAATAAAATTAAATAGGAAATAATTTCTCACCTTTTTCCTCTTTTCTTCTTCTTGTTGTTTCCTTTTTTGTTCCAATTTGTGCTGCTTCACCATTTCAGTCAAGTTACTGATATATTCATCTGTCTGTGAAAGTAGGAATGCCAAACGTTTATCTTTTTTCTGATCGATAAGTTTCCTATAACCTTCTTCATCCTCAGCCATAAGTCTGTAACACAAATAAATTGATTATTAGTATGTACGGTCTTCAAATAATGTTGTCTTTCTTATCAAACTAACCTGCGCATACGCTCTTTTTCAATACGCTCTTGTTCTTTCTTCTGCTCTCTTTCTGCATTAGCATGATAATTCATAACTGCCTTGTTCAATCTAGTTAATTTAGCTTGATTGTTTCTGTGGAATTCTTTGAAATCTTTGCCATGTTGTAACACAGATGTTAGGAATTCTTGGTGTTTCTGTCTTCTCTTACGTTCGGCTTCTAATTTCTGTTGTTTCTCCAGTTTTTCAGTAGCTCTAGCTTCACGAAGACCCTGCCGTTTGGTGCGTTTGTAAGCTTTAACATTTACCGCTGTCTCCAAGGTTGTATCTCTACGTGTGCAAGCTATAATTTCACTTCTGAGTTGCCTCTGAAAATTCAAACACCTTAAAGCTCTCAGTTCTATCTGAGCTTGAACTCTCAATTCCTCGGACATGTTTGTAGGCAGATTGTTGAGTTGTTCAATGCGTGCAGCAATTCTTGCAGCAACCCTGTGAAAAACAGCATGAATTGATAGTTCATTTGGTCTATCCAACATCTACTTTACCTATTTTCTCGTTCTTGAAGGATAATCAGAGGATCCAAACCTGCTGGTTTAGGAATAGATGTAATGCGGTTCTGCTTAGTGGGCATCTGTTGGTGAGGTGGTTGTGTAGGTAAATTGGGACGCATTCCTGGAACATGAGCCTGTCCAGCTTGAACATTGCCTGGCTGAGGTGGTTTTCCTCCTAAATTAGGCTGAAAAGAAATGGAAATGTATCACTTATTTACATTTTGCAACAATTGAAAATTCTGTAGCATTCAGAAGAAAAAAGTAGTAAGTAAATATGGGTTTCAGATTACCACCACCGATTTTTAATAGAAGTTTTAACAATAATGTTCATAAGAAGATTTTTGAAAAACTGAATATTTGTTTTGGATATAATTTCTTTTAATAATCTAGCTCAAAGTTATATTTTATTTTGGTCCACATAATACAAATAATATAATATTCAAGATTTTGCAAATTTCAATCAGAAAAAAAATTCTTGTGGAAAATCTACGTTTACTAATTTTTATTGTTAAACTACCAACCATTATTCTACAATTTTTTAATATCTACCAAATTTCAAAGAAACTAATCATTAGATCCTAAAGGAAAAATAAACAAAGTGCAAAACATCATTGAAATAATTGCAAAAATAATAACACATAATATGATAACCAATCACAAAAAAATTCAGGTGACAATCAAAAAGATAATTAAGTTTTATAATTTTCTTCAATGGAGGAAGAAATTTTTTTTTAATTCACAGTATTCTAATGTGTTTTTCTCTTCAAAAAAGTTACCATATGTATAAGAAACTTCCCAAAGCATTCAATTTTATTGAGTTCTGAGGTGTTATGTTAGCAGCTTTTTGTGAATTGATGAAATAATTAATTATTTCATAGATAATAGCTTCAGTACCCCACCAAAATCACAAAATTTTGTTTTTCATCTATTGCCGATTTGAAATCGTATCTGAAAGTGATAAAATGTCTCCTAACTCTGCTAGAAGACTGCAAGTGGTGCAAGCACATTTCATACTACTCAAAATAATAGCTTATATGTGCGTTATTCAATAGCATGCAACAACATCAAGACCTAGACAATACTGCTACTCTGGAATTAATTCTCCAAAAACTAAATATCCATCACAAATCCATCTGCATTATCTTGGCATTTTCGACTTCAAAAGGATGCAAAAAGCCGAAAAAAAATACTGTGCGCATGCATGCTGCAAACGCTTTACCTGAGGCATTACAGGTCCTGGGGGACCTTGAGGACCTGGAGATGGATTAGACTGGTTTCCCATTGATGTTGAAGGCCTATTAATGGGTGGAGGAGCCCCAGATTCTGGGGTCTCATTTGTTTCAGGTTGTCCAGCCTAAAATTGTTGCAAGTGGAAAAATTGAAGACAATTTCCAAAGTTTATGCCATCGTCTCAACAGTTAATTACACATAAAATAGTTTTTTATCTATACCACCGCAAATGTTCTTGATATATATAAAAAGATATTCACAAGTAAATGCAAATTAGGATGAATGAAAAATAAAGTTATTTTGGTGAAACAACTTTCTGTTTATTTGAATTGTATGATACTAAAACTTAAACTTTTTGTCTGTTTTTCTACTGTTGAAAAGTTGCTTTCTACCAGTTATAATTAAAATAAATGTATGCTTACATTATGTGGCTGTCCAGGACCAGTCGGTTGAAAGGGGCTTGATGGAGGTGTAGGACATTGAGGTGTTCCATCAGGCCTCTTTCCCTGCACAGCTAAAGCCATTTGGGGACTTATCGATTGATTTCTTGCAAACAAACGATAAGCCATTATCTGAGCTCTGAAAAAGTATTTCCATAAACATCTTTAACGAGTCAACTATCATATATACTTCAATTGTGTATACAGGTTGTTTATATGAAAAGGAGTCACCCCTCTCATATTATGATGATTTGCGAAATTTATTTAGATACGATCATTAATGTTTGCATATTATGCCTTACTTTTGTGACTTGAAAACACAACTCTCTACAAGGGTCGATACAACCCCAATAATTTGGTTAGAGAACAGGGGTAGTGTGACATCTCATTAAAAAGTCTTTTTGTCAGAAATGCCTGACAGGTCAATACATTGGCAAGAAAACGAATTTTCTCTTGTGATCGTTTCATTTTATTGCGTACAAAAGGACCCCGCACGTTTAGTATGGAAAATGGCTTTCCGTGAATTTGGCTGAATTTTTGATATGTTGTAGTTCTTGATGAACTGATCAGAAAAGTCCTTAGCCACAAAGCTCAAAAATGGACAGTTTTCGAGATATGGAGCTTTGAAAATGGATTTTTTGCAATTTTCGGGGTTTTTGCTCGTCAATCGGGGAGCTCTCATTTCTGATTTTGATGGAATTTGGATGTTCGGCGGCCAGAACCCGACTGAGAAATGATCCTCCTTGGTTATATTAGGCACCGCCATCGATAATTTTTTATACACGGCTCCACATTGGCTATGAAATGAGATACAAAATCCAAGATCTTCCATACATCTTTTCATGCCAAAAGATGACGCCAGAATAATTCACATGACCGAGAAACGACATATTGTGAGATTTTTTTAAGAGAGATCATAATAACTGAATCCTCATATATCTGATGTCCAATAATATCAAATATGTTAGCCGAAATGTTCATAACCAGGCATCGAGAGCTGTAAAGGGGGAAAATGGGAAAATCATAATCATATATCCCCAGGGTTAACAATTGTGATCACTATTGATGTCATTTACATATGATATGTGATTTTTTTCTCAAAAATCTCGATAATCTGACAATGGGTTGCCAAGACATTTTCCTCAGAATGTCTCGAAATTGATGATAGCATCTCACAGACAAACGAATCCGTGAAAATGTCTGCAGTTTTGATGCAATATAGTACTATACGGGTAGAATATAGAAGTCCAAGTGTTGGAAGCTAACTATGAATGGAACTTCCGATATTAACCCACGAATTCTTGAAAATAATTTTTTTTTCTATGAACTTTTTGAACTTCACACATACGAATGAATACTATCTAATAATATGATCGTTGGCAAAATGAATGAGTATATCAATCAAAAACAATATAATAATGAGAGTGACATTCATAATAATAATAACAATAATGATAATTTTACCCTCGATTCGATTCATAATATTCTAAATGATTTCTTGCGATTGCTAATATAATTTTAAATGTTTTTTTGTTTATTATCATTATTGTTATTATTATTATGAATGTCACTCTCATTATTATATTGTTTTTGATTGATCTACTCATTCATTTTGCCAACGATCATATTATTATATAGTATTCATTCGTATGTGTGAAGTTCATAGAAAAAAAAAATTATTTTCAAGAATTCGTGGGTTTATATCGGAAGTTCCCTTCATAGTTAGCTTCCAACACTTGGACTTCTATATTCTACCCGTAAAGTACTATATTGCATCGAAACTGCAGACATTTTCACGGATTCGTTTGTCTGTGAGATGCTATCATCAATTTCGAGACATTCTGAGGAAAATGTCTTGGCAACCCATTGTCAGATTATCGAGATTTGTGAGAAAAAAATCACATATCATATGTAAATGACATCAATAGTGATCACAATTGTTATCCCTGAGGATATATGATTATGATTTTCCCCCATTACAGCTCGCGGTGCCTGGTTATGAACATTTTGGCTAACATATTTGATATTATTGGACATCAGATATATGAGGATTCAGTTATTATGGTCTCTCTCAAAAAAATCTCACAATATGTCGTTTCTCGGTCATGCGAATTATTCTGGCGTCATCTTGTGGCATGAAAAGATGTATGGAAGATCTTGGATTTTGTATCTCATTTCATAGCCAATGTGGAGCAGTGTATAAAAAATTATCGATGGCGGTGCCTAATATAACCAAGGAGGATCATTTCTCAGTCGGGTTCTGGCCGCCGAACATCCAAATTCCATCAAAATCAGAAATGAGAGCTCCCCGATTGACGAGCAAAAACCCCGAAAATTGCAAAAAATCCATTTTCAAAGCTCCATATCTCGAAAACTGTCCATTTTTGAGCTTTGTAGCTAAGGACTTTTCTGATCAGTTCATCAAGAACTACAACATATCAAAAATTCAGCCAAATTCACGGAAAGCCATTTTCCATACTAAACGTGCGGGGTCCTTTGAAAATCATTCAAACAAGCTATTCGAATTGATCTACATAGACTGCCATAAAATAAAAAATACCGAATTTGGTCATTTGATGTCCATTTTGTGAGACTATTTGTCAAACATCTAAGATACATATTTTAACATTTTTGTAAGTGAGACATTTAATTTGAATGATTTCCTAATATTTGTTTTCTTGCCAAAATACTGAAATTCAAATCAGAAATGGTTGAAAAAACTAAATTTTATTCCATATTTATTACTGGTCACTTGAAAAATTTGAAGTTCAAACAGATTTGAAGAAAATTTGATAAATCTTTTACCTTAACTGTGTCATTTGCAACTGACTGAAAATGGAGCTGCTTCCATTACTACGAGCTCTAATAGCTAAAAGCTGAGAATATCTGGGATCCTCTTGCAATCCTTTCTCTTCCATCGAATCAATGGCTCTCTGAAGTGCATTCAAATTCTCTTGCCCCTGAGGTGGAGGGCCACCATGATTATTAGATGAAGAGTTTGGCTGAACATTAGATGGCGGTGGAATGTTCTAAAAATTAGTGTTGGAAGAATTACATCAATGAAAATTTCAAACCGAATTATAGAAACATGTTCAAATTGGCCAATAGTGAAAGTGAAGAAATTGCTTAAATACCTGAGACTGTTGTGGGTGGGGAGCATGTGGGTGTCCAGGATACGGTTGGCCAGGGATATTCTGTGAATGCATTGGTGGATTCTGAGGTCCTCCCGGGTGTCCGGCCAATGGCGGTTGAGAACTACCGTGAATGGGGTGAGGTCCCATACCATGATTTGGGTTTACATTTGGTGGTAACGGTCCCTGCATGTGATGACCATGTGGACCTTGACCTTGATGGTTATGCGGCCCAGGAGGATGCCCTTGAGGCATGTGGGACTGTGGACCCGAATTTGGTGGTGGATGACCAGGCAAAGATTGTGGGGGATTGCTGTGACCTTGATGAGATGTATGAGGTTGGGGCATATGGTTTGAACTTGGATTAGGGGCTGAATGTGGAGGACCATTCATGTGGCCTCCCATTGGGGATGGATTCTGAAAGGGGCTATGGGGAGAATGAGGTGGTGCTGGACTTTGTGTAGGCGGTCCCATCGGACTGGGCGCTTGGGGAGGAGCCATAGGGCTACTCTGAGGCGATGGACTTGCCATTATCTGTAACAAAATGTATTCATATTAGATAGTTAGACATATAAAGATCAAAAGCTTAGTCAATATGTATGCAATTGATATTGAGTGAAAACCACTTAAAACAAAAAATGAAAGCATTCCACTTGTTTGTTTATTCAATATACAGCCACACAAAAATTTTGATTTTATAAATGATGGAAACATATAAGTTTCAGAAGAAGATTCTAATGTATAAAATGTCACATTTAATATAATAATTCGAAAAATATTTTTTTCATATAAATTAAAAATGCTATTTGATCTCAATTTTGTTTAGCTATTTGCCAATGTGTGTTCAGTCTGTGTTTCTTCATGTTCTTGAATGAAAGAAAACAAAACATATTAGGAGAGTTGTAGCACACAAACGAAAACTCAGACTGTCAGCTCTCATTTCTTTAGTTGTACTTGTCTCTTTAAACAGATATATTATTAATAATTATCTCAAAGTTTCAAGTCAGAAATATATCTATTCATCATAGATCTCTCAATTTTTAGTTAACATTTCACACAGTTCACTCATAATGAAAAGAAGATATTTTGAGCTGATTAATACTACTTGATACTGATGGTACATATCAAATTAGCATTCTTCCTTGAAAGTTATTTGAAATAAAACGCCACTACTTTGAGTTCTGGTGAATTTATTTTGGATTTTGATTTTTGTTCACTTCAAATAATGGTAGGGATTTCATTTTTTTTGTTCTCTGTGATATTGCAATTAAAATAAAAAGCGGCTTGAAGTCAAATGGGATTGGCCATCTTAGAAATAATATTGTTTTGTAACTAACAGTTCAGATACTCACATCTATGTACAAAAATTATCAGAACAAATATCGAGTTATTATGCTTATCTTCGGATTCTACATATATCGTAAAATAATAATTTCCATCATTAATTTTTCAATAAAGCTCATTTCATTTCTTCACCATCACCAATATAACGACGTAAACACAAGCCATAGAAATTTCATTTGACGGAAATGTCATAGAAAAGAAAAAGTAGATTCCTATAATTATATTAAAGGTTCGATCTCGATCTGCTAGTCCTTGAGTACACTATAGGTTTCTTCTAACAAAGAGAGCCATCTCTGTGATATTATTTTATTTTTGTCCTTTCCTACTACAGGCTACTTTTCAACGAAAATTCAAAAGCAACTCAAATAATAAATATGATACTGTGAACTATAATTTTTTCATTGTTTCATTACATTAATATGTCGGTTGCATTAAATGGACTTAATTTAAATTAAAACGAAAACATTCACAGCTTGCCCTAAACTGCCATCTACCGTCTAAATAAATAGGTACTCATAGTTATTTTCGAACAGAAAAAGAAATCGCTGTTTTTCAGTTAATTGAATATAATTGTATTTTAGTTCAGTTCATTCCTGAAAGGTAGCACGACAAAGTAGTGACGTCATTTTATTGATTTGTGAACAGCATCTGCAGTCGGCAAACGCCATTTTGACTTGTGTTACTACTTTTATGTATGGTGGTTAATTAGGCTAAAGTCTGTGGTGTCTATTATTGAATCAAGAAGTTTTCATATTTGATATTATTGATTATATTCCCATTTGAACGGACCAGGGTAAGTTTCCAATAAGAAAGGAATTCGCATTTGCCAATTATCGATGCTTACCTCGACATATTCTCATTTCTAGCGAACTACTGTTATGTCGCTTAATGTTCATTGAAGCATATATTTATTTCAGTTCGTTCTCTGAAAAAAATCCCTTCAAGTATCAAGAATAGAGTTTAGTCCTTCTAATTATGCTTACCTATCTATTTTATATTTCTCTTGTATCTTTTGTTCCGAGCCATCACTGTTTGGAATGTAGTGAAGGAATTTAATATAGTTTCCCTTTTTGCGTGTTTGTTATTCTACCTCTCAATTAACATTTTTAATTGAAATGGAATGGCAATTAGGTCTTTTAGTACAACAAATAGTTTTTTGAACAGCTGACATTTATAGCCTACTATTGACATTAGTATGGATATGAAAATTTTGGATCACTTGATTGTTTTTTATTTTGGATTCCTATATCATATGGTATTCAAAGTAGGGACATATAATGTACTGTCCAAATACTAGCTGAATAATTTAAGAAAAGAGATTTCGATTGGAAAAATATTTTTAGGGAAGAAATTAATTAAGATCAATTTAGGTCTTAGTTTTACATTAGGAGAATAAAACCCCAACTAGCAACTACATCTGAGTAAAATCTTTGACTTTGAAATTTTTACTCATTCATCATAAAAATAATAATTTTTGTTGACAAGAATATAATAAAATTATAAAAAATATGGTATACCCATCGTTTTACATACATAATAATATTTGATATGTATCCCCTTTTGAACGCTTATTGATGATTTATATAATAAACATGTCTCAATATGGGTAATGCTGGTATCTCCTTCCAGGAATAATACACATGTGTAATTGTATATAACTGAAATGAATGTTGAAAATTCAAGTTACTGTTGATATCTCTTTGATATTGATTTTAACAGTAATACAAATTTGAGAAAGCAAATACATTTTTGCTATTCATTTAAATGTATCTCAATCATATTGAAAGAAATAGCAAATGTTGCAGATAAGAGTTCAAGTTGAGTTTTATGATTTATATCATGATGAACAATTAAAAGGTGCAATTTCTTTGAAAATGGCCTGTCTTGAATTTTTATTCAACAATAATATAAAGTAGTTTTCCTTGTTTCATATAATAATTGATAGTGCATTACTTATTATTTATTTGTACAATATCATTTTCTTAAAACATTGATACATTTTTTGAACAAAAATTCCATAAATTAAAAATTGGGTACTGAAAATTTGTGCCCTTAGATGCAAAAAAATATACTGTTTATTCCCTGAAACTCATTCCTCCTTGAAAATTCTCAAAACAAATATTGTTGAGAAAAGAATGTTAAAAGATAATTAACAAATTGAACAGAAGTGGAGAGGAATGTATTTTGATAAACAGTATGACTCACCATATTTTCATTGTTTATGCAATTTCAGGTTTCACCATTTAGGATTTTTTTTTCTAGGGATAAGGTTCGTTCGCTGGGTTCTGAAGTTATAAATGTGTGTGGTTAGACAGTATGTCTACATTTTCCAGTCTAGGATCCAAAGGGGGAAAGCCGAAGTTTCAATCTTTGGATATAAATAGAATCTACAAGAGTAGCAGAGTGAGCATATTTTTTATATTTACCCCATTCTGATTAATTTCAAAATTTCCATATATGTATGTATATTGAATCAATATACCAACAAAACAAAAGGAATTGGAATTTTTATTTTTTTTTTTTTCAACTATATTTCAAGTGTAAAGAAGAGGCATTATACATGAGAAAGAATATGAAATTTGAAGTTTTTGTAATATTGATTCCCATTTCATATTTTTTGTGGTTTATTCAACCCATATCAATATTATCAATTAATGACCGTCACTTACTATTATGGAAATATATGTTTTTTGCTTCTCAACTGAATTTTTTTTTTTTTTTTTTCAAATAAAGATTCTATATCATCAATTATTGTGTTCAATGTTATTTAGGGTTTTAATCTATAATTTTGTAATCCAATTATGTTAATTAGGGTGAAAGCTCAGAAAAAACCCAACAAAAAAGCACAGTACAATACAAACATGGCATGCAAATATTGGGAAAAGTACCAAACGCCCGTAGGCCCCCTGCAAATTTACCTTCTTTGAAATCAGAACATAGTGGTAGTGAAGCTGCAGTACCTTTAGTACCACCCGGTGGACCAGGATGGGGAAAGCAAGAGTCCAGTTCTCCTCCCAATGGAGTACCGGTTTCCAAATTAGATCAGACTCCACCTCCTACTTTACATCAAGGTGAGTTAAAGAAGTTTTGTGAATAGCATAGTTTTATTCCAGAATCACTAAGTCAGGTTCCTCCTGGTTTTCACCTCTACTATTCATTGTTCAGAAAACCTTTTTTTTTTCAGGTGCTCAACCTACTCAAACTGTCCCCCAGAAACCAGAAGTCCCACATCATGTGCCAAGTGCACCAATAGACAAATCATGGAGTTCAGTTATGAGCAGAGGGGACGCACATTCCCATCATCCTCCACCATATCAAGGCCCCCAGTTTCAGCACGATTTTCCGAGCCTCTCGGCCACAGACGGAGGACAGGTCAGAGGTGGAGGAACAGAAGCCCCCTATTCTTCGGGTTTGAGTTTACGGCCACAGACAGAAGGTTCCTGGATAGGAGGTGGAACTGGACCAGGAGGAGAGGGAAAACCAGCCTCGGGTCACCTGGGTTCCCCACCACAGCTATCGGCCCAGGCAGGCCTTTTGCAACAACAACAGCAGCAAACTTTACCACCTCAGTATAGAGGTGTAATGCCCTCCTTTGTAAGTATTCTCAAAATGCAGTCTTTTCCTGGAATTAAAAAAATTGAATTTCTTTTACTGTTGAATTGTATTTAACTACTCTCGATATTATAGTTCATGTATTTTATTTACTATTTACAAAACGAATATTGAGATTCTATTTTGTTCGTTTCATCGTGTACTGATGGAAGATTAAATATGATTCATTCAAATTCTTATTTTGAAAAACTATGAGTATATCACGTGAAAATGATGAATTGAAAACAACCAAAATCACTTCTTATTGAAAATTAATTATTCACTCATAATCAGAATAAGTACATCGGCAACATAGAAAGGTTGACATTACAAGTTTCGGGGTGGATAAATAAAATAAATATACAAAATCAGTATTCATTTTGAAACATTGCTCTGAGCATAGCCATAGAATCTAATAGGCTGGTTAAAAGCTGCTGATGTAACTATTAGTGTCACAAAGCGCAGGTAAATATGGCACAAAGCAAGTATCATGCCCTAAAAATTAAAAAATTGTATTTCTTCAATTGTTGAAATATTTATAATTGTTCTTTATTCTAAAATATTCTTTTGAGCGAGGCCTACATAATTTTCCAGACTGGATATGATTTATGCCTACGAAAACTTCTACTCTGACTTCTGTTTTAAGCTTAATATGAATTTTCTAGGACTGAAAATCAATTTTGAATAAGAAAAGAGTGAAATATTCTGATTGGTAACTACCGCGAGTGAATAATTTTTTATTAGGATTAGCCAGTACATAGAAATCTATAACAAACCATTTTAGAATGATAATTAAGGAATGAATTACTCAAAATTTGAGAAAATGTACCCAGTAAAAGCTTTAGAATAAATGAATTAGATATAGCATAACTTTTATAGGCGTAATACAGGCTATACTCAGAACATCTAGTACTCACTGGTTTTCATTATCTCCTCATAAATTTTACACGTTTTCAAAATTGTTTTCAGATGTACAAAAATAATCCCCCTCCTGCGAATGCCCCACCTAGTCTGACAGCTACTCATCCTGTTAGTTCTTCTCATGAAAATAATGGACGGCAGGAAAATCAACACTTTAATAATAAAAAAGGTTTTGATGAAACTGTTCCTCCTTCCATCATCAAGGAAGAAGAACTTCATAGAATGGATGAAATTGAGAGGGACATGGGTTGGGCTTATTCAGATGATATTGACTATAATAAGAAACTCACATTTAGCGATGATGAAATTTTGACTGATAAAAGCTCAAGAACCAAACAAGCAGAAGGAAAAATTCACGAAAAGCCAACAGAAGTTTCGAAAAAGGAAGTTAACGACGCTTGGCAAACATCTAATAAGGGACACTCATCAGAAGAAGAAGAAATGAAATTGAAGAGAACTCAGCACTTTAAGGAAGTTGAACTTGCAGTGCAAAGGGCAAAGCAGAGAAAGAAGGAAGAGGAAAAGCGATTTAATGAGGCCACCAAACAAGGTGCCCAACAAAAACTAAAAGAGTTAGAGGCAAAAATAAGCAAACGTGATCGAGATGGTGAAGAAGGGGTTGGAACAATAAATCCATCTATTGTACCTCCAAAACCAATTGCTCCCACAGAAATTCCACTCCCAGATTTTCAAAGAGAGAAAGATCCAACTACTACCTATAAAGAAAAAGAAGAAAGACATAAATTACCAGTTGAAAGTCACGATGAAAAAGTTGAAAAGTCTGGTAATAGCTTCAAACACTTGACAGAAATTGAAGGAAAGACATTCAAGAGAAATTCGAAAAATTCTGAGAGAGAATCCAGGGAACAAGGAGCTCCAACATTCTCTAGGCAATTTCAGAGTGATCTTCCCCCACGTTTCAAGAGACAACATACTCAGCAAAATGTTCAACCCCAGTATGGAGAACACTATGATAACAGATCCTCATTATCTCCTAACTACCCTAAAAGCAGTAGTACCAGAAAAGTTCCCTTACCAGGTCCTACTGAAATTGAACCAAGGAAAGTGAATATTGAAGAAGCTCCTTTAGTTCCCCAACCCCA
Source organism: Harmonia axyridis (assembly GCF_914767665.1). NCBI lineage: Eukaryota > Metazoa > Arthropoda > Insecta > Coleoptera > Coccinellidae > Harmonia > Harmonia axyridis. The sequence continues at coordinate 14,820,273 of NC_059503.1, forward strand.
AGAAATTATTCGTAAATCTGAATCTCCTCACATTATCGATACTCATGACATTGAAGTGCCCAAACTCAAAAAAGAAACAAGAATTCAAGAAGAAAAATTCGAGAAAATTGAATCCAATATTAAAGACTACGAAAGAAGGGATTATGCTCAAGGAAGAAACAGAAATGAAGTGGTTTCTACTGAAATTAAATCTAAAATCAACAAAAATCAGGAAAATCTTTATGAAAGATTCCAAAGATTGGATTCTCAAGAGTCTAAGGTGTCTAGAGACAAATATATGTCTGAAGATAATCGGGATTATAATTCTTGGTCTGAGTCTAGATTTGAGATGGCATTTGAAGAAAAGCGAAGAGAAGTTCATAGGGAAGACCGTAGGCAAGTTCCAGGTCCTATAACTAGAGATAGAATTGAAGCTGATGATTTTAATGAAAGTCGAAATTTAACTGCTTTGAAACGTGGTCAAATACCTGAGAAGAAAGCCAATGGTTTCAAGAATAAAGAAGAAAAGACTAATGAAAATTTGGAGCACAAAAACAGTGAAACAAATGAAGCTAAACTAAGTTTGGATCAGTCAGACAAATCAAAGAATGCTGCTAAAAAAGAAGAAAAGGATTCTAAAACAAGCGATGTTTCTAAAAAGAATATAAAAAATGATGACTATAGAGATGAGAAGAGGAATTCAAATAGAAATAAAGCGTATCCTTCAAACAAGGCTTGGAACAATGAGTATCATCACAGATCTACCGGAGAACGTGGAAACTGGCCAAAAAGATCCAATTCCAACAACAAAAATTCTCGTTCAAATGTTGGTCACAAACCAGAAACATTTGTTAATATTGCAACAGATTCAGAAGGTTCCTCCGAAGAACATCATTTAAGAGATGATCATTCTAATAAAAAAACAACTAACAGAAATCATGGAAGGGACGAAAAAAGAAAACCAGATAAGGATAGGCAAGGTGACAAAGTTCAAGACATCAAGAGAGATAATTATGTTCCAAGAGGTGAGCCAAGTAGACTCGGAAGAGGAGGTGGTAATTTCCGAGGTAGAGTAGGTCTAAGTAAAAGAATAGATGGCTATGGACCTCCACCATCAAAAAGCCCTTTCACCCATCATGATGATAAAAAACCAAGCGATAATGATGATTTCCAACAAATAGTCTCTAGTGAAAATGACAAAGATTCGCCAGTTGAGATTAAGGCAGAAGAAAACAATGCTGTCACAGAAAATAAAGTCACAGATGATAAAGAACCTAAGAATAAATCTAATAATAAACCTTTAACTGGTTCAAAGCCCCATAATTCGAATGGAAATCCTTCCCTTTCTAGAAAACCCAATCAACAATCTCGTGCTGTTAATGAAAAGAAACATTTTGGTAAAAATGAGACATCTAATACAGCTCAAATGAAACAAAGTAAATCTGATGAATCTAATTTGTTGTGTAGTGCTATTGCTGATATATCCCTGAAAAATAAAGAAGATCTTAGTGGCGAAATGGAGGAAGAAAGCATTGTTCCTGCTGATTCTGATGGTTTCCAAGAAGTTAAGAGTAAAAAGACAGTGAAAGAACGTCCAAGAACCGAGGATAAGCTCAATCCTGTCTACCCTGGGAAAAACTTGAAATCTGATATGAAAGAAAGGGACAAAAATAAGAAACCTATTCCGCAGCAAATTCAACAACCTACCCATAATATACCACCACTGATGGCTGTACAAGTGAATCCTCCCCATATTTTGCCCCAACCTAATAAAAATCAATTTGATCGTCAGAGTCGGCAGAACAAGATACCACCAAGATTCGTTAAACTTCGTGAAAATAACAGGCTTCAGAAGATGCAACAACAGCATGGCATTGTAGATATGAATGACATTAAAAATCGAAATATGTTTGGTTCTAAAATGTCTAATCCTCCAAATAATCCTGTGGTACCAATATCTAATGCTTGGGATAAACCCTTGGGGACACCTTTGAGACCAATAGAGCCAGACAATCTTTTGACCGCCTCTATAGATGGTGGAAATAGTATTGAACATCCTTCTGTGCAAGGAAATGCAGATGTGGATAAAGTAAGTATTAGTTTTTAATTTTTTTATTTTGAATAGACACGCGAAAGGCCTGGTGTGATTTGGTGTTACATAAAGCAAATATATATTTAATCTAGAAAGGCCATAAACAGAAATATTTGATTCAAAATAAGTATACCACAAAACACCGTTTTTAAATATTATAATGCGTCGATTGTTTATTATCAATAATAATGATACTTTTTCGGAATTAATTTGTATATTGAATAAAATATATTTTGAAATATAAATTGATTTCTTTCAGAAAATCAACAAATCAAACCTGCCTGATACAGTAATTCTTGATGGTGCAACGCCCCCAGTGAATACAATAATATTTGAAAATACCAATTTCAAATCTATGCCTAACAGAAATGTTCGTAACGATAAGTTAAGGAAGGAAGATGGTTCTCTGGAGAATCCATCGATGACAAATTTCAACAAACGCATGAATGATTTACTGATCAAAAATGACAAACAGTCTGATTCAATTCAATTGCAACTTCCCTTCAAAGAAGATAGCGGCGATATGAAACTAGACTTTTTCGATTCTGCCTTGTCGTTACCTGATGAGAAAGCATTAAAGAATCCATGTCTTACAAGGCCAATTCACTCAATGACATCGGGGGGTAGCGATATTTCAACTGCCGATGCCCTGAATTACAAAATTCAGTCGGTTAAGAAAGTTTGGGAAACACCATCAGAACATGGGGTATCACAGGAAGATGCTAACTCCAATTTCCCTAATTCTTTTGTCCCTGATACTAACTCCTTGGATGCTAGTTCTTATGGCAAAGGAAATGATAATGTTGAGGATAATCATGAGCAACACGGCTACAATCAAGCAGCCAATCAACAAACGAGTAACAATACTACCAATGTTTGTAAGGTATGTTTACAATTAGGTTTTTAATGTTTTCTCAAACATTCAAACGATAATTATCCTTGTCCCCAAATATTTGTGATTTTCTTTCATTTCATCAAATAATTCTGAGCTTCAATCAATTACTTTTCAATTTCTATTGAATTGTTGATTATTTCTCATTGATATATTCGAACTAAAATTTCAGGTCAAACCCACTCAACAAGTCTCTGGTGCTACAAATCAGGCAGTATCCAGCACTAATGCTCATCCTGCTCATTCCGGAATAATGGGCCCCGGATTAATGGGAAATCCATTATCGCCCCCACCAATTCAGCCAGTCATTGGTGCTGGTGTTGGAATTGGCCAACCACCTCAGCAATTCCCTACAAATCAGCATATTGGCTATCAAGTGAGTTGAAGTACACTCACTGCACAATTTCAAATTTTTATTTTTAATAATTCATAATAAAAACATGTTTTTGGCACACCTTGTGTATTTCCAAACATAGAGTCGGGTCAATGGTGGAAAACACCATGTTTTCATAATATTTGTTTAGAGAATCTTTTTATTACGAAATTGGATTTCAAATCAAATTTATTTCACAAATTATTGCGAAACATTGTGGTGTTTAATGTCTTAGAGCTTTTTATTTTATTACGGAAATCGAACTGAAGATACTATTTAAGCATTAAAATCATTGTAATACATAACAAAGTTTTGATTGGATTTTTTTTTTCAGACAAGCCTCGGCAGCAGAAGCCAATATGGTATGTCCACGATACCATCTCCACCATCAGTTTTACCCTACTCAGCCCCGCCTTTGCAAGCACAAACGGCCAACCTGTATGGTCCATTTCAAATTGATCAAACAGGTGTACTTGGAGGGCAGGGCAGGTCCCAATTCTCCCAATATCCCAATCAATACGGTTTAGGCCAGGCAGCTTCGAGCCCCTATTCGGCGCACTCTATGTTCCTGCAAACTCCACAGGCCCATCCACCTCCAGCTGCTCAAGGTCCCGAGATTTATCAGAACCTAAATAGCTACAGATTGTCGACTGCGGCATTCGGTCAAAATCAACAGCTGAATAATCCAACCACTGTTCTCATTTCGTCTACTTCTAATTCATTGATGTCCGCATCTGTCAAGCCGTCTACCCAACAAATTAGTGCAATTGGTGAGTAAGATGAGGCCATCAAAAATATCACAAATCACATCATATTTATTTCAACAATAGTAAATTTATTTTTATCACAGAATTTTCGATCAAAGTAGAAAACTTAGGCATCCTTGCCCGTGCTGAGTCATTTCATCAGTTTATGAGAGATGAATAATAAATGTACAAATCACTTCTTGCCGACAGGATTAAATCTTACATTACACCGGTCAACACGATTTTTGGGTGTAACTTCTACATGTTAAATTTTGGTTTCTCCTACAACAAAAATAAGGAAAAAATTTTTTTTCCGATTAAAGTTTGCTTTTTTTTTTTTTACTTCTAACTTTAATAAATTCACCGCAAATAAAACAAAATGAATCAACATCATTTTTACACTGTTTTGATGCCATTTTCCAACTGAGTAATACACAAATATAGTTGTTACAGCTGTAATAATCAAGTTAACATTCACTACTGTGCCTCTTACGAATAATAATACAGTTTACTTTCGGGTTAATCAAAGTGCTGCCATCTTTTGTTTATGAAATGAATTAATAGTATATTATTCAACGAGCGGTAATGTAGGTCATAACTCACGCAGATGATGTTTGCAGCACGAGCCGCAGGCGAGTGCTGTAATTCATCAAGTGAGTTATGACCATTACCGCAAGTTGAATACTATACTTTATCTACGACTATATCAATAAATACTAAGAAAAATATACAGACTTAGAATTAAGACAGAAGGAACGGGAAATAAACATAATGTGCTCGATCCCGTACAAGAGAGATGGAAACTTAGTGCTACCAATCACAATCGAACTAGCTTCGGCTAGCTCGAATCCAGTACATAGTACAGACATAAAAACCTTAATAATTGCCTATAAAAATGCATTAAAATATACCAAAAAATATTCCCTGTAAACGATTACGATCTTACTGCTACACCAATCTTGAAAATTTTTTCAAACTCCTTTATATTTTTTCGGGCAATTAATTCTGTATGGTAACATTAGCTGTTTGTCCTTTGGAAATGTATACCTTTATAATATTTCATCTTCACTATCTGAATTAATCGTTTTCAGCAAAACATTCACAATAATTAGATATCAACTTAATTTGAAAACGTCAAAAGTGACATTCCCTCGGACATTCCTCCCCTCAATAACAATAATGGAATGTTCCCTTTCGGCCAATCGAACAGAAGCAGAGAAGTATAGAAGCACAGATCCATATTTTCCAATTTATAATAGTGAGTTATGAGTAGTGAGTTATTATAAATCACGCTGTTTGTTAATAGATACTATTAATTGCTCAAAAGCAGTTGAATAATGAGTTTATAATTCAATAGGAGTAGATAAATCATATTTATCGTAAATCAGACCAAAGCAAACTTTATGAACTAAATATTTTTTTATAAGAGTTTATTTATCAGCAATCAGAATACATTCTATGAGCTAATTTTAAGAAAATAAAATAAAACATGTCGTGAAGATATTCTCCCCATTGGGAGAATCTCTTAGTAGTCCATCAGGTCAGTTGGCCATTTCCTTTGCAGTCTTCTTGTTTTGTTGACTTGTGTTAAAGGTTGTAGAAGGATATTTGTGTGAACTTCCAGTTTAGACTGACATTTACTACTTCTTGTTTTTATGACATCCTGAACAGGGGGTATTTTCAGATCTTCATGAAGTGTTTGATTAGTAACATACCATGGTGCGTTGGCTATCATATGCAGTATGAACTAAATATGAATATTTAAGTGTTTTTCAATGTCTAGAATCAGAATTTAAGCAAGAGAACAGAAACCCAAAAAAAAATATTTTTTTTGTTGACCTGTGTTATTGATATGAAAAGGAAGCTACAAGAACTGAAATAATTAATGATGACATGGTGAAAAGCAAATTTGATTTGGCGAACTTACAATGACATCACTTCTGATTATTACAATTTTAACATAACTTTTTCTACAAGAAATTTGAATTTTTCAAATTAGAAATGTGAAAAAAGGAATCAGTTGATTCCGGGAATAGTTGTTCCCTGTATGCTGATGGAATTGCAGCTTCCTTGGTGGTTCAATTGGTTAGAGCATCGGACTAGTGATTCGGAGTTTGCGGGTTCGAGTCCCGCTCGGGAGGGGTACTTTTTTCGGAATTAAACAATAATATTATGCTATTGTAATTTATTATTTTTCTTCTGAATTCATTCAAACGATAATGGCAAGTGCAAGCAATTTTCACAATGAAATAATTGTCACAGGTGAATTAATAATGACAACAAACACTTTCTCATATGATATTTGATTGTTTAGATATACAAGTAACGTCACTGATGCCATGTTGGATAAATTATTAACGTTTTGGAGATTTTGTTGAATTCATTGAAATAGTGTATTTTACATTGAATGAATTTTGCCTTTCGAATTGCTTAAGTTATTGAATTTTTTAACAAAAATATATTTTGATTTTTATCTTAAATTATTTCAGGAACCAAATCAGGAGGAGTAGGACAAGCTTATCAACCACAATCTCAGCAGGGTCAGCAGATGTACATGTTTGATCCTAATATTCCAGCAAACTACCTTCCAGGGTTACAAAGACCAACTGGTCCAGTTCAAAATAATGTTGTTCCAACAATACAGCCTTCTTCTTCTTACTATTCAGGATCCACTCCTGCTGCCAAGCCGTTTAACTGTTCTTGGGGATACTAAAGATGAGTTCTTGAAATGATGGAGAAAAGCAATGTTACAAAATATTCAAAGATGAAAATATCTTCTAAAAAATTGGTGTTGTGTCCAGATTGTTGTCTTCGGATTAGCTTTTGTTGTTTCACATAGTCACCAAAAATTAGAAAGGAGTTTTTCTGAGTATTGGTGAAAACTAACTGGTTATTAAAGTATTTATTAATCTATGCATAGATGTATAAACTATGAACTAAATGTCGAGACTTCATTTTAACAGTTTCTTTCTATTGAATGAGTGTATTCAAAAGTAATGTCCCTTAAACGATGTAGATTTCACAAACTCTTACTTCCCAGGGTATAATCTCTTGCAAGTTTGTCAAAAATTATTTCAAAATATATTATCAAAGTCGATCTTGATTAATTGATTAGTTTTTCTGTGATAAAAAAACCTTAAAAAGTGTTAGTACTGAGAAGGTACAAGCAATTTCTTAAAACAAATTATTTTTTCCTGATGAGACATTGATATGGAGAAGAATAATAATTTGGTTATATTCACCATTCCATATCCCTTTTATTGGAACTGCGTTCTAATAACTTTGAATGATTCATATATCAGATTGAATTAATTTATATCTCTTTAAGAAGTTTCTTATTTTTAGTTGATAATTTGAGTTCATCATACCCATTTGAAAACAGTGAAATTGATGTATTAATTAAAATTATTATCTCTCATGAATCTAAAAAGGTTAAATTGCCGATTAGTATAAAATCGTCATTTTGTATGAATTGTTGTCTGAGGACATTGAAAATTTGTTACTGTGGTTAATAGTGATCTATCCTGTACAGCATTAGATTTTACTTTCTTCAGTGGACTGACTTCAACTTGGTCTTATCAAATATTTAAGCTCTATATGTAAAATTTGTATGTGACAGTATTGATAAAGGTATTTTATCTGCTTCAGTTATTTCTTTAGATTGAAAGTTTTTTATGGCGCACAAATAGTATACAACTTGTAGCTTTTACAAAAGTAATCTGTATATGATTGTATGTACTTTGATTGATTAAACTATCCCTTAGAAGTATTATCAGAATCGGATATGAAATTCAATTTCTTTTCATTATTCCCTCATTTATATTATTAAAAATACTGCAAATTTTACACAATGGTTTACTATTTCCTTTTTCAATGTGAAATATATCCACACTTGGAAAAAATATATAAAAACATCAATATGAAAAATTTTTGATGGATATCTATAGGCAGGATTCACGCCAGTCATTTCTTCTGAAATTAAAATTAATACTGCAAAAATTCATAAGTGTAGGACTACATAAGTGTGTTAGGACTTAGCAGTAAGAAATATTGCAATCAGTATCACTGTAGCAGTATGTTCTCAATTTTAAGATGATATTGAGATACATCCTGGAAATGAAGTCCTTTAGTTTGTTTTTTTTTTGCTATAGTTTCAGGAAAAAAAGGTTAAGGATTTTTTTTATTTGAATTTTGGGTTTTGCTTTTTCCAAAACTTACTCCTGCTATAAAAATTTTAAGGGATGTTAAAGGTTATTTTTAATGTAAGTAAAGGTTTATTTATTTCAAATAATAAACCAAAAGTGACTTTAAAATTATACTTTTGAAGTCATATATTAACTTCATTACAATCTCTTTATAATCTTATAATATCTAACATCAGATATAAACTAAGAAATTTATTTACTGTCAGATTTAATTGACTGAAATTGTTATCTCTAGCTGAAAATATCGAATGTATTTTCACTGAGGATATTTGATAAATTAATGCTACCGTTTACAGAACGTTTCAGATTGAGGTAAGTAAAAAGATTCCAATTTTCACATGAATTTTTGAGCGCTTGTCTCCGGGCATATCGCTCTATCATTTCGTTACAATGTCTGCAATTTTTCAGACTGGTATCAAAATGATAATTTTTGACGATTCTGTCCGGCCGCATATACGATAACTCTCGAACGGAAGTCCGTAGACTTGAACTCCAGAAAATATTGCGGAGTTTGCGAACAATAAAAATAAAATAGTAAAAAGTTGAGACTATTTTCGTTGAAATTGGAATTCTGTATTTCTGAAAAGATTTCGGGTGTCGGTGTAACATGTATTGGGTGTCCCAAATTCATTTTCTAGAAAGAGGGGATCTCAGAATCCATTTTGAGCTAGAAAAAAATTGAATGGCACGTTTTCGGGCTCGATTTTTGAGAGATAGAGAGATTTTTGAGAGTTAATTTGGTGAAAACCGTAACCTAATGAATTAATCTCTTTTCAAGTTATAAAAGAAAATTGGCTTTCATTTTTTTCTAGCTCAAAGAGAGATCCTCGCACTAGACAACGAATTTGAGACAAATATTATTCAAGCAGAATATGAAAAAAACTCAATATTTCAATTACAACAAATATGGCGAGTGGCAATTCTGTGTTTATATGATATAGAATAACAATTCCATTTTGTAGAGCAGCATCAGAACTTTAGAAAATTCAAAGAAGTATATCAAAAAGAAAAAATTGATGAAACCATGCACTGACGTGAAGTCAGGAGATTTTGGGCTCTCTTTCATTCATGCTTCTTCTTTGGAGAGAGTAGGTATATATATGTGTCTTGCAATTAGCGTATGAATGAACAAACGCTCAAATTTACTTCCGTGCTCAACTATTTGTAATATGATTGGTCAAAATTTGTGATTGAGTAGAATTTAATCTATCATATATTAGTCATGCGCAATAAGCCAATCAGCGAATCATTTGAATTCATCAGTTCATATCACCGCGCTTTCAATCACTTTTCATTTGAATATCTCTAGAATCTGATAATTCGAAATATCAGAAAAGATAAAGAAGGTAAATAATTCAATATTTGATATCGTTACATAATCCTCGTAAGTATTTCTGATCGTTTGAAGTTGCAGAGTTTATCAGAACATCGAGCCAAACCTTAATTTTTTTTATCGACCAGCGGATCTTCGACAAATTTAAGCAGAATATTTTGTACCGTTTTGCAAACACAGCTCAAGAAGTGTGCCGAAAGAAACGCGACAACGCTGTCTCCCTTACAAGCGCAAGTCCCTTTCAATTGATTATTACTCAATTATAAAATTTGTTCGAAAATTAATAGTTTCAGTAAAAAATTTCCACTTCACATTGATATTATACATAAACAAAATTATCCACTCATAAAATTGCTCATCCTCCGGATGTAGATATCATTGCTGAAAAATAAGCAGAAACATTTCAGTTCACCCGCATAACCGTCCTAGTTCTTCTTATCGAGATTATTGAACGCTCTGACGCCCGCGCAGTGGTTGTCCTTCTGCTATGTCTACAATTGTTGAACTTCGATGAAACCATCAGTGAATAAAGTGTGAGTGCAATTCGAAGAAATGTCTGGTAACGTTGGGATGGAGCAGCTTATTCCTATCGTGAATAAGCTGCAAGATGCGTTCACTCAGCTGGGGGTGCATATGAGCTTGGATTTACCCCAAATAGCTGTTGTGGGTGGACAATCAGCAGGAAAGAGCTCTGTTCTCGAGAATTTTGTTGGGAGGTATGTTATTGTTGTCACATAATCGATGCAAAAAGTTTGGGATCGAAAGGGAAATCACTTCTACCTGCAGGGATTTCAATAATTATTATATTGGAGATATTGTTGTGTTTGATTTATTTTTCATAGAATTTGTTTATTTACAATTTAATATGATTGAACTATAGCTCACAAGTATCAATGATTGAAAAGTTTCAACATTTTTGAATGACTATTTGTCGTGATAAATATCTATGAGTAAATATAAATATTATCATCTTATCTCGACTTCAATTGATTTTTTGCGAATTTATTTTACCTATAAATAATCTTTCTGGAAGTTATTCAAACATTAAAAAATCACCTTCTCCCAAGATAATTTCAGATCGAGTAAAAAATAAGGGAAAATTTCTCCTATACGCCCACATCGTCTAGTGTAGTATTACCTTCAAACTGAAAGGTCATGCTGGTACTTAAGATCCAACTTCAATTACCTATTTGTCAAGGCAAAAATGCCTGATTTCCACCCGCCAAATGTGTAATGATTGATATGGTCGTCTTAATACTACCATTGCGATGATTTTTTTGAAATCGAATTATTTTCATTAGTTCATCAGGATATTGCAAATATTATATTATTGCAATTCGACGTTTTTCATCATTTCTCATTGGAATGGAAGAATTTTCGGGTCGTTTATTTTATGTTTCGTTCTGTTGAAAACTTTCAAGAGCAGTCCTCGAAGAATACACAGTTCTGGAAGACAAAGAAAGGAACTTACTAAGTAATTATATAGTTAACTAACAATGGAATTGAGAAATACCTTCTCTTATGCCATCAAATAAATGCGAAAACCATCAATTTCTTTCATAAGAACTAACAAGGAAACAATTTATATTTATTGAAGTCTTGAATAGACTTTTGTTGGATATGAAATTGGAAATGATATAATTTTCTTTTAGAAAAGTGAATATAGAACTGTACCTAGATCAACAGTGTAATGAATATCATTTGCAATATCATAAAATATATACCTAAAATCCTTTTATACAATTGAATGTTGTAATTTATTGTTTCAAACATTGTCGTGAAAAGATGAAGAATTTTTAAAAATAATATTAAATTTCGATTGAATGTTTTAAACTCATAGGTATTGATATAATTTCACACACAACATTGTTGATTCGACTCTTTGATTTTTTTATTATTCGCAGAGATTTTCTACCTAGAGGTTCTGGTATTGTAACCAGAAGACCTCTGATTCTTCAGTTGATCAATGGAAATGCAGGTGAGAATTCGATGTAGAGTGATTTCTTTTAAATTTTCAACCTCTGTTTCTGATTTATTCTTTATGGTGATGAACCTTATTTGGTTCGAGAAAAATATTTTCAACCCTCAATAAGATATCTACTCATTATTCTAGTTTGGTCATTAAATTTATTGAAGGTGAAAATAAAAAAATTAAACACAAAAATTTTTCATGTTATACGATGATTCTATTTACGATTTTTTTTTCGAATAAAAGTTAAGATATTGAAAGGAGGAAATAATAGAACAATGTCTATCATTTTACATTTTTTTTTTTATTTTTGAACCGGAAATGGTTTAAAACGATAAGGTTTGTCTCACTCACTGATGACGAATTCATGTTTGAATTCAAGGATGTCCGTCCGGCCGAAAACACGATAATTCCTGAACGAAAAGGGTTAGAAGAGTTCGTCAATGAGCATATATCGAACTAGGGGTTCCGTAAACCTGTTCGAAATTTTTTTCCTGTTAATTTTTAAACTACAGATTTGCTTGAGATGTAAATTTGCATTTCAATGATAGATGTCCGTTTTCGCATGACGTTGTCGTAATCTATCCATTTTTCATCACGTCACCAACCTTTCGAAAAATGGGTCAATTTTGATGCGATTCTGCAGGTTCTTATTGAGACCAGCCTTCTGTAAATGGTTCCAAACGATTTTTTGTGTAATCTTCAGCTCTTGAGAAATCGAAACCGTGTTTACATGACGGTCGGACTCGACAATGTCCACGTTTTTATCGACATTTTAGACAATTGGCCTTCAAGTGCGTGGTGCATCGTTGACATTGAAATTACCGAAATTAACTGGCTTGAATTTTCGGCTTTATTGAAGAAAAACTGTAAAATATGGTGTATTTTCTCTTTGCTAGTGTCCATCTTTGACGCGCGCTCAAACTAAACTGTGTCGACTAATAACAAAACTGTCAGAAAAGTTATTGTAGTACGAAATATCATCTTTCTAACGCTATCTAGTGGAACGCTTGAGCTAATTGGTGTATTTTACTTCAGAATTTGCTGAATTTCTTCACTGCAAGGGAAAAAAGTTCGCAGATTTCGATGAAGTACGAAGAGAAATTGAGTCAGAAACAGATCGAATTACTGGAAGTAATAAAGGAATTTCGAATATTCCCATCAACTTGAGAGTATATTCCCCTAATGGTAAGTTTTTGTGTCTGAATTATATTTTTATCAGAGCGATACCATCTTTCAATGCAGTCTCCACTGCAATTTTTATATTTCATTATCTAGATAGCATAGCATTTAATTTTGATTTAATTTAATTTGAAAATTTATTTATTGATTAGATAACCTACTTCGAAATGTCTTTGATGAACGAAAATGAAGTAATAAATTTCAGTATGTTGTAATAATTTTGCAAATTCATTGTTTTAATAAATTTCGATAGATGAAATAAAGAAACAAAGTGATTTCCACTATTCCAATCTGGTTTTCTGGGAATTACTTTGTTTTATTATTTTATTCCAATGTTTTACACGGGCATAGCCAGCCAATGATAATTTCTAGCTTCCTGCAAAATTTTATTTTGATCGCTTAAAGAGAACCATAGAAAATTCAAGAAAAAAAAATTACCTAATATTTTTGTAAATACGCAACCGATAGAATTGAAATTTTGGGTTTTTATATGAAATAAGAACTACGAGTATGAACTGCATATATTTTTTCACCTTTCAGTGCTCAATTTAACACTCATCGATTTACCTGGATTAACCAAGGTCCCAGTCGGAGATCAACCAATAGATATCGAACAACAGATCAAGGGAATGATAATGCAATTTATCAAAAGAGAATCATGTCTGATTCTTGCGGTAACTCCAGCCAATACCGATTTGGCCAATTCGGACGCTCTGAAACTGGCCAAAGAAGTTGACCCCCAAGGTATTCGAACCATTGGCGTCATCACGAAATTGGACCTTATGGATGAAGGCACTGATGCCAGAGACATCTTGGAGAATAAGCTCCTGCCACTTAGAAGAGGTTATATCGGTGTGGTGAATCGATCCCAGAAAGATATCGATGGAAGAAAAGATATTAATGCTGCATTGGCTGCAGAGAGGAAGTTTTTCGTTAGGTAAGTTGAGATCTTTTGAATTGTTGAAGTCAGTGGCGGCTCGTGACCCATTGAAGATACAATCCAACAGAGAAATAAAAAAAAAGCAATATAAATTTTTAATTTTTTTTTCATTCAAACTGTTTTTAAACGTGGGTTTAGTGGATCGAATAACTGTTTTAACACTTTTATAATATAAGTTTTATTCTTAAACAGAACAGGAGAACAACGGCTTCCAAGTTTTTTTTTTATTCAACTTATGACGTACTACTCATAGACAAGACAAGACTATATGCGGCTGCGCAATACATGTCATTGATACAATCATAGAATATGATCAGTGTTACCACTAGGATAAATTAACTTGCCATTGTTCCCTAAACATAATAACAACACTCCCCCTCAATGGTAAGTTACCCAAAAAAATTTCTTAAAATACATTGCAGTTGATTGTAAAATTATTGAATGAACTTAGAGACAGCGGTTTCGTGAACAAATCTGCGAGTTGCAGTTTGGTTGGAATATACTTTAGTGAAACTGTTTTATCATTTATTTTGTCTCGAATGAAATGATAACGAATATCAATATGTTTGAGTCTCTTGTGGAACTCTGGGTTCCTACACACTTTGATAGCCGATTGATTATCTTCATAAATCATGACATTTAAACTATCACAAATTTTTAAATCACCAATTAAACTCTTAAGCCAACAAGCTTCACTTATGGCTAAGCTTAAAGCTATATATTCCGCTTCTGTTGAAGACAGAGCTACGGATGATTGTTTTCTAGAGCACCAGCTGACTGTGCACCCAAAAACTTTAAATACATAACCAGACGTAGATTTCCTGTCTGTTCTATCCCCAGCCCAATCTGCATCAGCATATCCTTCAATTTCATTCTGAAAATCAGTTTTTCTAAAAACTAAACTTAAATTTTGTGTTTTTTGAACATATCTTAAAACTCGTTTAATCGATTGCCAAAGTTGTGAACTTGCAGTTGATTGATATCTACTTAGGATACTTATGCTTATACATAGATCTGGGCGAGAGCATAACATGGCATACATTATAGAACCTATTGCTGCTCTACATCTTTCTTCAATTTCTATACTTTCAGAATTTTTGCGTTTAAGATCATCATGTCTAAAATTTGGTTCCATAGGGGTATTACAAGGTTTACAGTTTTCCATTTTAAAAATTTTCAACATTTTCTTTAGATATAAAGTTTGGTTGATTATGATTTCATTTTTCAATACATTTTGTGTGATGTGCATACCCAAAAAATAACTGATACCTCCTAAGTCTTTCATTTTAAAGTGTTGATTCAAAGTAACTTTTAGATCATCAACCTCTTTTTCATCTGATCCGGCAATTAATAGATCATCAACATAGATCAATACAAAAATCTTTGAACAGCCTGAAATTTTGTAGTAAATACAGTATTCATTTTGAGATCTTACAAAGTTCAATGTCATCATTAAATCATTAAATTTTTTATACCAATTTTTTGGTGAGGATCGTAATCCATATAAGGACTTCCTTAGCTTTGCAAATTTTCCTGTGTCAGTATTAAAACCTTTAGGTAATAAAATATATACATCATCATCTATTTCTCCATTTAAAAAAGCACTACATACATCAAGTTGATGTATCCTGAAATTTAAATTATTGCATATAGCTAAGAAAATTCTTACAGAAGTTAATTTCGCTACTGGACTATAAATATCGCCGTTTAATGGAATTGTCTGTTGAAAACCTTTTGCAACAAGTCTTGCTTTGAATTTCGTGACACTACCGAACTCGTCTTTCTTCCTCTTATACACCCATTTGCACTCTATGACAGGCCTTTTAACATCACTATCACACACTACTTCAAACGATTCATTTTCTTGCAACGATTTTACTTCCTCCTCCATTGCCTTCCTCCATTGCTCAGCCTCAACGCTTTTCATAGCATCTTCATAGCATGTTGGTTCGTCATCTTCTGTAACTGTCAACAACAAACTATCCAAATCCATTTCAAAATCTTCAAACCTTGGGTTTCCTCTTAAGTTTCTTCTCAGGTTATATCTTCCATTCACTATTTCTTCACTGATTTCTGGATCCAACTCTTCTTCATCGGTAATTGTCTCTTCATCGTGTACAATATTATCAATTTGGGTATCTTCTAACTCCAAGTCTTGATTTTCTTCAATATTACAGAATTCAGTTATTTTACCTTTTGTTTCTTGAACTTTTTCTGGTAGGAATATTACATCCCTCTGTATGACAACCTTGTTTTTATCAGGTAAATACACTCTAAATCCCTTTGTGTCTTCTCCATAACCAAGGAAGTATCCTTGTTCATTTTTTGTGTCCCACTTCAATCTATTTTCCTTAGGTACTAGTACTGAAACTCTACTTCCAAAAATATTAAAATTTTCCATCTTATATTCCTTTTGATTCCATAATTCAAAAGGAGTTTTAAACTGAACAATGCTTGGACCAGAGCGATTCAGAACATATGTAGCGGTATTTATTGCTTCTGCCCAAAACATTTTTGTCAAATTTTTATTGCTATGTAACATTGTCCTGGCTGCTTCAACCAATGTTCGGTTTTCTCGTTCCGCCCTTCCATTTTGTTGGGGAGTATATACCACTGTGCGTTGGTGGCATATACCTCTGCTTTGCAGACATTCCGTTACCTGTTTGTTCACAAATTCTAAACCATTGTCTGTCCTCAAAACTTTCATCTTTGCACCAGTTTGCCTTTCTGCCATAGATATATAATTTTCAATTGCTTTTGCTACTTCAGATTTCTGCTTTAGGAAATAAACATGTCTATATGAGGTGTAGTCATCTTTAAATAATAAAAAATATCGAGCTCCTCCTAACGAAGGTGTTTCCATAGGACCACACACATCTGCATGAACTAGCTCTAAAGGTACAGTAGCTCGTGATTCACTATGTTGAAATTTTAATTTATGTTGTTTGCCCGATAAACAGTATTCACAAATAAATTCATTGTTTATATACTCAACATTCATTTTTTTAAGGAAATCTTTGATGTACTTAATATTTTGATGTGCTAATCTGTGATGCCAAGTCTCTAAATTTTCTATATTTTTAACTGTCATACATTCAGAAATATTATTAGTTAATTCATTTTCTATTTTGTTTTCATACATTTCCTTCTTGAACTGCATTTTATATAATTTATTCTGTCTTAGTGCCTGGGCTCTAATATTTCCATATTTATCAAAAAACTTACATGATGAATTATCAGATGACATGAAATATCCCTTATCAAGAGCACATCCAGCCGAGAATAAATTAAATTTTAGGTCAGGTATATACAAAACATTCGATAATGACGTTTCAATGAATTTTCTTCCATTATAGGACCACATTTTAATATTTCCATATCCTCTTACCTCCAATGTTTGCCCATTTCCAACTTGCACCATCCTAGGGGTTCGATCCTCGAACATTTTCTCGAACAAGCTTCTATCCCATGTCATATGTTCAGTGGCTCCCGAGTCAAGGTACCAATCACCTGATTTTACACCATCTGAATATACCATAAAAGCGTTGTGTTCCACTTCTTCTTTGACAGGATTCTTATTCGACGGTTCTTCCTTTTTCTTCTTGATCCAACAAGTCTGAACTAGATGTCCTTGTTTTCGGCAGTAACTGCAAAATTTATTTGTTTTATCAGCCTTATCATTCTTAGAGTTCTTAGTTCGAAAGTAACAGTTCTTTGCTATGTGACCAGCTTTTGCACAGATGTAGCATTTTTTGGTTGGATTATTCTGAGAACTCGTTTTGCTTACTAGTGCTGTTGTCGACTCTACTGTTTTGCATCTTTCTTCTTCAAGCAATAATCTAGAGGTTAACTCTTCCAATGTTTGATTTTTATCTGGAACTGACTCCCATGCTGATCTGAAGTGTTTAAAATGTTCTGGCAAGGTCATCAAGATTTTAGTAATTATCATTTTATCTGACAGAACTTCACCTGCAGTCTTTAATTTGGTTTTTATTTCCTCAATTTTGGATATAAATGTATTCACAGAGGAATCAAAGTCGAGCATGAAAAACCTTTGTTGTAGCAAATGCACACTTACAACTGATTCTTTATCATATACCGTTTTTAATTTGGTCCACATTTCTTTCGCAGATTCACATGACAGTAAGTGAGTTAGAGGACCTTCTTCCATACGTGTAACCAACAATTCTTGAGTTTTTGCGTCGTCCTTGAGCCATTTGTTAAGTTCATCTCCTGAACTGGGTTTTATTCTTGAACCATCCGCGATCTCGAAAAGACCTCGTCCTTTTAATATAATACTGGTTTGAAACTTCCATATGGGCCAATTATCACCATTTAATTTTAATGTCGTCGTGGTCGTGTTATCTGCCATTTTACACCACACGTGGTTTTTTCGATTTTACTTTTCACACACTCGAAAAACGTATCGTTAAATTGTTTTTATTCCAGTTGCACGACTGGGCACATAACCTGTTTTTAAACGTGGGTTTAGTGGATCGAATAACTGTTTTAACACTTTTATAATATAAGTTTTATTCTTAAACAGAACAGGAGAACAACGGCTTCCAAGTTTTTTTTTTTATTCAACTTATGACGTACTACTCATAGACAAGACAAGACTATATGCGGCTGCGCAATACATGTCATTGATACAATCATAGAATATGATCAGTGTTACCACTAGGATAAATTAACTTGCCATTGTTCCCTAAACATAATAACAACACAAACAATAGTAACGAGGGCAGTTTCAATGGATTTGATGAATCATATCAATTACAAACAAATCAGTAGATGGAATCCATCAGAAAAATTTTCTTCTAGATATAATGTTTTCGAAGACAATTCAAGTAATTCAGGTCGAGTAGTTCGTCTATTTTCAACAAATCAGTTCATGGAATCCATCAGAAAATTTTCTTGTAGATATAATTTTTTCGAAGACAATTCAAGTAAGTCAAGTCAGGAAGTTTGTCTATTTCTTCCTTCATTGATGCCTTATCTTGAAAAGATCTTCTATTCGGAATTTAATTTTGTTAATCAGTCATAATATTATTATTCTCTTAACAAAGCGAATCGTAAGCCACTGACAAATGAGAGACAAGTGCATGCCAAGGGAATTCGAGCAAATTTGCAGCACTAGCTTTATCTTGCAGAGACAGTTGAACATTATGCCTATATAAACGGAATTGGACATTTTCATCTTCCAAATGTCTATCTTTTCTTCTCATCCTCAGAACCTGTGCTGCAACTCTGCATCCTTTAGGTACTAACTACCACTGATTGAAAATAAATTAAAAAATCTTTTTTCCAGCCATCCTTCTTACCGCCATTTAGCTGACAGGTTGGGAACACCTTATCTACAAAGAGTACTGAATCAGCAACTAACCAATCATATAAGGGATACCCTGCCAGGTTTGAGGGACAAATTGCAGAAGCAATTGCTAACACTTGAGAAAGATGTCGAACAGTTTCGTCATTTTAGACCTGATGATCCCTCCATCAAAACTAAAGCCATGTTGCAGTAAGTATGGAAGTTCCATTTGTAAAATACATAATTTGTAAGGCTTACATCTTGGCTAAATGAAGGCTGTTCTCTAAAGTGAATATGGGAATAGTTCAGCTGTTAGTAAAATTAATAAAATTTTTGGTTAAACATTCAAATATCATGCAATAATTGGTGATTTAGCTCCAAATTGTTCTTCTACAAGTTTCCAATAGTCTTGGACTTGACAATTCGTCATTGGGCTTGAAGTCAATGGACTTTCTATTTTTAAAAGTTGACCAATAGAAGCTAAAAACACTTTGTTGGAAATTGGTAAAAGAATCTTTTCCAATGATTTGACCCTTGAGTTCAACTGGATTGTTACGAGATCTTCTCCTTACAGAGCAGTTGACACAGCTACCTCAATTCGTGGAAAAGTGCAATTTTCGAAAAGTGATGATACGGATTCTTTCTAGAATTGGAGGTCACATGTCCATGTGAAAATAGACATATTCCAGTTTTAGTTCCATTTAGACCTTTTCGTACTTTAGTTAGATTAATCTTTTCGAACTCAGTGCTACTCTGTTTAATTATTAAATCATTCATTCATCTAGATTGTGATTTGTAATTGAAAGAATAAAAACTGGATCGTAAATCTTTTTGATATGCATCGAAAAAGTCTCTAATAGGATACAGCGCAGTACCGAGGAGAAAAAAAAATCTGATTAAGTTGCCGATGAAATGATTCTTTCCAGGATGGTCCAGCAGCTCACAACTGATTTTGAACGTACCATTGAGGGGTCTGGTTCAGCCGAGATCAACATCAATGAACTATCAGGCGGTGCAAAAATCAATAGGCTTTTCCATGAGCGTTTTCCATTTGAAATCGTTAAGATGGAATTCGATGAAAAAGAATTACGAAGGGAAATCGCTTTTGCCATCAGAAACATTCACGGTATACGAGTAAGTGACATTTTTTTGAATTTCAATGTGCACATGATTGACTATTTCGTTTTGTGTAGGTTGGGCTGTTCACGCCAGACATGGCCTTTGAAGCAATCGTTAAAAAGCAAATTGGAAGGTTGAAAGAGCCTTCTTTGAAGTGTGTTGATTTGGTTGTGACCGAACTGTGCAACGTAGTTAGATTTTGTACCGACAAGGTAATACTGGTTTCATTTTGTAAAACAGTTATATTTTGAATTGAATAATCACAAAACAGAAATCTTATCTAATGTCTCCTGTTTTCGTTTTTGATTTTCCTCATTTCTTTTTCAAGATGGCACGTTTTCCACGTCTTAGAGAAGAAGTTGAGAGAATAATAACCACTCAAATAAGACAGCGAGAACAAGGTTGCAAGGAACAAATATGTCTCATTATAGACTGCGAATTGGCTTACATGAATACAAACCATGAAGATTTCATTGGTTTTGCAAAGTAAGTATATATAAATTATTCCACTTATACCACTTGAAAAAAGAAGATATATTCTGTTCATAAACTTGAGAACCTCAACAAATTTTACCTCCCTGATGGAGCAAGAAACAAGTGTAGGTTATATTGTGTGGCAAGAAGAATTACTGTTTTACTTTATCCATATGAATAGTTAAATACCAACCAACACAGCAACGTTTAAGAGATTAAAACAATATTTGTCATTGGCCTAGGGAAAGGGTAAAATTTATTGTTATTAATGAGCAGAACTCTCCAGACTTACTGATGTGTCAGGATCTACAATCTTCTTCTTCTTCGTCTTAATTTAAGCCTAGGGCTTGTATATTCCACTTTAGTCCTCGGTGGATATAGATATTCAGGAGTCTTTCCAGCGCTTGATCTACAATCAATGAACAAAATGTATTTTTTATGCTGGTTTTAAATATCTGTGCATTTTTAGTGCCCAACAGAAAACTGAGAATTCTTCCACTACTGGAACACGCGGAGCCTTAGGAAACCAGGTGATAAGGAAAGGTTTCATGTGCATCCACAACTTGGGAATAATGAAAGGAGGATCAAGAGACTACTGGTTCGTTTTGACATCCGAAAGTATATCTTGGTTTAAGGACTCGGAAGAAAGGGAAAAGAAATTCATGCTACCTTTGGATGGTCTGAAACTAAGGGATATCGAACAAGGTTTCATGTCTAGAAGGCATATCTTTGCTTTATTCAATCCAGATGGAAGGAATGTTTACAAGGTGAGAGAAGTTAGAAGATCTATTTGAAATAAACCCGAATAGCTCAATCTTTGATAATCAAAATGGGAATTTCAATAAAAGATTGGTATTTTGAAAGCAATCCAAAACAATTAGTCATAAAACATTTTAATAGAAATAATATAGTTGCTACTCATTGATTTCAGGATTTTAAACAACTAGAGTTAAGTTGTGAAACAACAGATGAAGTCGATTCATGGAAAGCATCATTTTTGAGGGCTGGTGTGTATCCAGAAAAACCTACAGATACACTTAACGGTGAAGAAGAGGTAACTAATATTCATTTCTCATCAATAAAATTTTTGAACTATAGCTCATAATTGATACATATTAGCTCAAAATGGAGAATGGAGAAGTATTCTGCATTGTACATAAAAATTATAAAAATTCTTATAATATTTCGAACGGATGTATTGATTTGTCATTTTTTCCACAGCAAACTGCTGATAATACCCTCAGCTCCATGGACCCACAATTGGAAAGACAAGTAGAAACCATAAGAAACTTGGTCGACAGTTACATGAAAATAGTAACAAAAACCACCAGAGATCTTGTACCAAAAACAATAATGTATATGATTATAAATAACATAAAAGACTTTATAAACGGAGAATTACTAGCTCATATCTATGCCAGTGGAGACCAGGTAATTATTTAAATCATAAATAGCCTAACTGAATTTGAACCAATTTCCTCCACTTCAGGCGCAGATGATGGAAGAAGCACCAGAGGAGGCTCAGAAAAGAGAAGAAATGTTGCGGATGTACCACGCTTGCAAGGAATCCCTCAGAATCATTGGAGATGTGTCCATGGCCACTGTTTCGACCCCTGTGCCACCCCCAGTTAAAAACGATTGGTTATCGAGTGGTTTTGATACGCAGGGCATATCTCCTCCAAGTCCAGGAGGACCACGAAAAATGGCACCACTGGGCGCAGGTAGGTTACTGATTTTATGGTTAGGAAGTTAGGATTGCTTTGTATCTGAACTACATAGGCGTATAACTTTGCTTCCGCCGTTTTTTTTTCCGAATTCTAGGCTTTATTGAAAAATACTGCTTATACCTATATTTATGATTCAAAGTTTTTCCATCGCTGGCCACTACTTTCTCACATCTTTCGGGCAGCGTACGAATCCCGCGTTGAAAAAACCGGTCATCTTTTGAAGCGATCCACGAATGGATCTAATTTTCTACTTCTTTCTAAGACCGGAAGTGCTCGTCCGCCAGGCCGTCTGAGCAACGTCTGAAGAATACGGCGGGTTGGGAAGGACTTCCCATTTTAACGTTCAGGTTCACTTTCGCAACATGGGGTCGAGCATTTCCATACTGTAAAATCACTTTACCATGTCTCTCGTTGTATTGCGGTTGTTTGTCTTTCAATGCTCGGCTCAGACGCATTAATTGTGTTCGATAACGATTGGGTGTGATTTTTTCAGTCGGTTCTAACAACTCATAATTCACTATGCCGAGCTGGTCCCACCAAATACTTAGAATGACCTTGGAACCGTGCATATTCGGTTTGGCCGTCGACGTGGAAGCATGATCGAGATACCCCCATGATTTTATGCGCTTGGGATTATCTTAAATCCCATTTTTCGTCTCCAGTCACAAAGCGATGCAGAAATCTCTTCCGTCTTTGCCTTACAAGTAGCTGTTCACAATCAAACAAACGCCATTCAACATCTCTCGGCTTCAACTCGTAGGGCACCCAATTTCCTTGTTTCTGAATCACTCTTGTTGTATTTGACACAAGTCTTGATGAAGTAATGCCTCCAATTTTGAATCTTCGAAAACCTTCTCTCTTCCACCTCCATGCTGGTCTTCGGCGTCAAAATCACCGTTCTTGAAGCGTTGAAACCACTCTTGGCACGTTCTTTCACTAATAGCGTCCTCACCATAGGTATTTGAGAGATTTTTTCATATTGAAGCAGAAAATTAAAACCTCCCACAAATGACGAGAATTTGTCTAGTAAACTGACATGTTTAATCGAGAATAACTTTATGATGCAGACACAAATCGACTAATATTTTGATGGCGTTAGATTTACAAAGTCCTAAGCTTATTGTATGGCATCCACGATCTATTTATTTCGACTACCACTTACCGCTACAGCCATCTTCTGCAAAACGGCGGAAGCAAATTTGTACTCCTAACTAAATAAAACCATAACGCTCAAGGAAAAGGCCACCACAACTGGAATGAGGAAAAGCACTCTTTTATTTAGCAACTCTTAGAAGCTCATTTTCAGAAAATGATTTTTTTAGGGCCTGGGGCGTCTAGAGCACCTCCTCCACCACCAGCAACAGGGAGACCTGTGCCTTCGATTCCGAATAGGTCTAGTGGTGGTATTTCAAGGCCACAAGGTCAAGCGCCACCAATACCAATGGTTCCAAAGTAAGTATACTTTACCTTGGATCACACTAGCTAACTTGAGAATTTAAGCAGCATTTAGATAAATAATATTAAAACTGAAGCATCAGCCATATCTCGATTACACTCGAGTCATGTACAAGGAATTGGCAACGGCTCTGTACCAAGTATCATTTTACCATGAAAAGTATTTTGTTGAATTTTTTGGCCATGACTCGAGAATTATCATACTGAATTCATTTCTACTCTTCTCTCACATGCTTATGTCTTCTGCTGTACCGAGAATGAAGTAGGTGGTCTAAAAATGTCTTTTTCATATTAGGTATCCTTTGAATGTGAGCCACATTTCCATTTCGAACAATCAAATCGAGCTAATTTCTTCTCGAATTCGAATATTCAGAACTGAACTGAAACTTTTTCTTATTCCAGACGTAATTGATTCGCTAAGAACTTCCCTTCTGTAGATTTGACTTTCCTTTGCAACGATTTCTGTTGGAGCATTCATCAACTGAGTTTCAGTAATTTCTCTTACGGTACGTTCTCAACATTTTATTCATTTTCCAACACTGAACTGAGTATTTTTTCAGCAGAGGTGCCTGTCTTAGTGAAACTCCCCAACTGAACATTGGGAAACTCCTCTTCTATTAATCTTAACTGATTTTAGGTAATGCGAAACTCATCTTCTTCTTCCCATCAGCTATTTTAATTTTTTTACTTTCATTTCAAAGGGCTTGATTTATGATTTTTTTTTAACTTTCTGCAGTGAGTCCCAGCTATTTTAGATTCAGTAGTTAGTCGTCTATTTCCTACTCCCTGAATCCCTAAATGTATTTACATTATGACGACGTGGAAGCTTACATACATTACTATTCAAAATTATTGTACATCAGGGTGTCCCATAGCTAGCACTCACAATAAAAAATATCACGTTGTCCAAATTATGAAAGAGATTGTAATGATGCAAAAAGTTGTATAATTGTGGCGTCCTAAGAGAAAATTAATATGGACTGTGTTAAATTTTCCGGATGCTCTAAATGAGGCGAGCGGAACCCTAATAAGAAAAAATATATATCTCAAACGCTGCAACAACTGAAAAAAATCAGTACGGCACTGCACCATTCGTAAACACATTCATAAATGTCTCTTTCAAATTTTTCAATATTTTTAGTATTAGCGGGGATATTGTTGATGTCAGAAAATGGCAAAATTTGAAAAACTCCCTGTAGCATAAGGAAACTATAAAGCATCAAAAACTAATATTCTCTTCAGGAAAACCGAATCTCTACTGAAAAGCGAGAAATCCCGTAAAACCAACTAATTTGGGATACCCTGTACCTACTCACTTAATTAACACCCTCATGATTTCATAAAGAGAAACATAGTAATCGAACTTTTATATTAGAATTCAATGATCTACTAACCTTGCTTTTATCGAACAGCAGGGGCAACCAACAGCAATCAGGATTCCAGGTACCTCAGCAGGTGCAAATGGCGGTTGGAAAAGCAGTCACTGATGCAGCTATCAGTCAATTTAGTAATCAATTTAGCAATGCCTTCAAAATGCACAAGTGAACTCTCAATTTTATAGTATGAGCAATATTATTAGCAAGTTAAAGATAATACTAAATGTGAAAATTAATTCCACATGAGAATTTATTGAGATTTAGGTAGACATAGAAGACGAAAAATTCGAACGCGTCATAGAGAAACAATAAGGAATGACATTAAGATCGAAAGCTATTCTATTCGTCTTTATGAATTCTCAATCGTGCATCCATATCTTATGAAAACTAATGGTAATATCATATTTGAATGTAAAAATAAGATAACGCCAATGAGAAACAAACTGCTGCATGTATTATATCCATGGGCACATTTTTATAAAGGGTTGACGGCGTGTAAAGGTGTCCAGACACTACAATGTATCCTTGCCATAGGTTTGCTCATAAATGTTTATATACCAACTACTACACCTGCAGCAAAAATCTGTAATTAAATTTGGTTGTGTGCAAGTAGAAAGATTGATAAATCGAAAAAAAGCTTAAAAATTAGATGCATGCTGTCGCCCGGTGTCATTGAGCCTTTAGGAAACTTTCGATGTGCTTTTATACATATTTTGCGATTTCAAAGCTATATGCTGAAAATCGACAATCTATTTTGATGGTATGATTTCAACATATCTGAGTTTCGCATCATCAATAGGGAAGAACATAGATGTTCGCTGTTATCATAGAGAAAAAATAAAGATACCTATTAAATAACACAACAATTCGAGAAGATTTTCCGTAGAGAAAACTGATTTGATTGTTGCTCATTATTTACGCTAATTATACGTATGCCTAACACACCATTAAATTAGAAAAAATATTTACTTTTGAGAGGAAATTTTTTTTTCTAGTAATAAGGTATCCTACTTCAGAAACGCCTATTATTGCAATTTTTGAGAGATAAAATTCAAATTTCATCTGCGTGTATGAGGCCTTTCAGTGTTAAAAATAAGGTCAATATAGAATATAAATGGTTCATTCGATGAGGAGAACACAAGTAGAAACGAACATGCATTCAGAAAACTATTGGAAAAGTTGTTTCCATGTATGTACCTTCCCATTTGGTCGCCATGAAGTTTTCTGCTGTGTTCATTCGAGTAGTTGTATTTTAGGTATCGAATGGCCTCAAAATATTTATCTTTTGTAGATATAAACTCGAGGAGTTATAATTGAGTATTTAGCCCCTCAACCAAATATTGGAAGAGATAGTTGAAATGTAAATTTATTCTCAGGAATCCAATTGATTTGTTATGTGGAGAATCTAATCGATTTTCTCTTATTTGTATATATAAATATCCTGTATATGTTTGAAGTTTGTAATTTTGTGCTGAATACTGGGGAGGTGGCCAGTAGATTTAATTTCAGTGATTTATGAATTTCAAACTGACTCATTCAGAATAAAATGGGGAAGAAAACAATTTTCAAATTGAAATTATTTAATTTAAAATAAATATTTTATTTCTTCCTGAATGAATCAACAAAATTAAACAAATGTATTATATTTTAAAACCCAATTAGTACCTATCAATTATGCCGGTATTCAGCACGCCAAAATTTCGCAATAATTCTCTCTAATTGTTGAAGAAACTTATTATAAATATATTATAGTATTTGTTGATAATTATTATTGATTAATATTATTAATGTATATTTCAATCCAAATAATTAGTCATGTTATGCTACCGTCTCAAACGTCAACAATGCAAGAATAATAAAGAAAAAACCCAAATTGAAATGGAGACAATTCCCAGTAAATAATAAAGTGAATTAAATAGAAATTGTGTTCTTAATTCAATACCCATGAAGATCTTACTTTCCCAAACATTTATGGTTTAACTAAAAAACCCAATAATGAAATCATTTGGTATCTTTATTTCTGACTTTATAAAAGTTTTAATTTTTCTGAATATACAACGCGCGTTTTGCATAGTGAATAAAATAAATAACTGTATTGAAACATAGAAAATATTAATTAACAATTTTAAACTTCGTGGAAAATTTCGTGTTGATTACATCTTCAGAATCATAGAAAATGTGAGCAGGAGCTTTTGAGTGCTTGATCATTTATGCACCAATTGCACCCATGGATGTTCAGTGGTATTGATTTTCCATTTTTCTTATTTGATGGAAACGAAGAGTCAGCGTTAGTAATCATTCTTGGATTATATTCAATAACTTTACAGATAGTGAGAATATATCGATCCAACTCATCTCGTTATTAAAAATGATTAATAACAAAACGAAATTCCCTGCTTTGAATTGACATTCCTGTCAAGCTTCAGCAAACTCATACTAGATGGCCAGTACCTTCCATGATTTTCCCTCCTAACATTTTGATATGCCTCTAGATGGCGTCTTTCCATAGCTGACGGTTTGCTCGTGCTCGATAGCGGTAAATAGAGGTGTTCAAATAGACAGCAAATCCAGCCAGAGTAGTGGGAGTGTATGTGCGGAGCCCAAATGTACCTGATACATGTACATCCTAACCTCTTCTGTTGTTGTGAATTGCTTAATCTCAAATAATTGTTTGAGTTTATCAGCTGATGGAATTGATTTTCCTTCGTTTAGTGTATGAAGTTCCCAATGAAAAACTATGTGGAAAATAACGTGTTTTCCTCGTGAATAAAAGTTTCAGTGTTTTTGTTTTGTTTCGGCAATGTTTATTTGAGTTTGACGATGAATTCCAGAGCGCATTTTCAACCTTTCTTGAACAATTCCTTGGCAATAAGACAGGAGATTCAGAGATTCGAAAGTGTTCATCCTTCGATTTATGCCATTTACGATTTGATTGATCTTATTCCTGATGGATCAGTTGCTCAACAGATCAGAGATCACGTAGTCTGTATAGAAGGTAAGAGAGCTCTGCAATTGTTGATGATATTTTGAAAGTAACCA